>NC_138240.1:10118472-10185972 GCF_964197995.2 Scardinius erythrophthalmus | reverse complement strand
TGTTACCGAACGCACATACCAGTATGGGAATATGGCAGATTTAATAAGGTGTACTTACAGAAGCAGAGGAACAATGTATCTACACACATGGCATAGACGTTAAAGAATCCGTGTGCAATCATATAGGATCCAAATATCACAGTCTGTGGATGGGAAAAAAAGATTACAAGAGAAGTTAGCCACAATGAAATCAAAATGAAAAATTATTTTCCGATGGACAAAATCAAGTCCCGCCCTCCATTTTTTCTTGTTCGAGAAGCTGTTTCACTTGTATATACGTCACAATATGGAAGAAAAGGTCATCATAAATATCGTTTCATGCCGTCTTTATAGGTGAGGGTTCCCACACCCTCTTGGTCGATGAGAGATTTTTTTAAATAAATGTATTTATTAATAAACTAACAAATATATACAAATAGTAGACTTTACAGAGTGCTTGACTCTTGCATTGTAAATACAAGATCTTGACCAAAACTGTATGCACCTCTTGATGGAAATCACAACAACATTTATTTCTATCAAGAGGTGCATCAGTTTTGGTCAAGATCTTGTATTATGTCAATGCTAGAGTCAAGCACTCTGTGAAGTCTCCTCCAGCACATCCCAAAGACTTTCAATGAATTTAAGGTCTGGACTCAGAGGTGCCAATTCATGTGTAAAAATGATTCTTTATGCTCCCTCCCAACCATTCTTTCATAATTTTTGAGTCTGATGAATCTTGACATTGTCCTCCTGGAATAGGTCCATGATCCTACATGGTTGTTTAAGAAATGAAAAGCTACACACTCCATCAATTATGGTTCGAAGAATTGTTGCCAAAAATATAACATGTTAGAAACATAATAATCACTGCAATAAGGATCCAATCAAAAGCATTTGCCTATTTAAATCCAAAGTGACTTTTTTTGGCAAAAAAATGTAAAGGAATATATGTAAAAAAAAAATAAAAAAAAAAATTATATATATATATATATATATATATTATTATTATTTTTTTTTTTTACATATATTCCTCTATTAATATTTAAATCAGTCTTAAAGACTGCAGCAGAATGAAATCTGAGAAATAATTTTAACATCAAATAAAAGCATAATTTAACATAAGCAAGCTGTAACGCTTTCACTCACCAGTAGAGGGACCCAATAATAATTTAATGATGGCACCTCTTCCTGGATTACTGGTATTTGGCGGGTGAAGAAAAAGAATGCAAGGACACCTGCAAAAAACATTCAAAACATCAGCAAACAAAATGAGCCTGCAAACAATGTGACAGCCATTGTTTAATCTATATGTATGTAGGCAGTAGGTCTATGCAGTGTCTGTGTGTGTTTGTTTAAAGCCCTCAGACCCTATTAGTCTAAAAGTCCGCATGAACCGGAAGTTGCAAACGACTTTTCTCCAGTGTTGTGACGTATTTCCCAGTGAAAAGAAATATTGAACAGAGGGCAGGGTTTTACTTTAGCGCTCCTCCTCTCCATCTCTGCTCAAAGCAGACTAACGGTTTGAGGGGAGTGGTTAAGCGTTTCCCAACCCAAGCCGTCAAACCTACATCATCAGAGAAGGAACGCCATTCCAGACCGGAAGTAACTTTTCAGACTTTGATTAAAGATTACGACGGCAAACAATTTTTTTCTGTGTATTAACTTGCATGGATTAATTTTTCACCACAAGACTAGTAATATGCGCTAACAAAGTAAATAGGGTCAATTTTGATTTCAGTTGGACTTAAATTTTTCCCCGTCTGTATGACACAGATGAACGTCGACTCACCCACACTCCCTGAGATCAGCAGTTTGCCCAAGAACAGCAGGAAGTCAGTCACCTTGTCCAGAACAGCAACTCTAGACAAAAAACCCCACAATAAACACAATAAAAACACAATAAAAAGGTTCTGTATATAGTTGTATTCAGTCTTAGTAATGTTACATAATTAGATAACTAATTATATGGAATATTTAAACAATTCACAATTTAATTGATAATATTTAGTTGTGACAATTTTCTTTCCGATGTCTGACTTATTTTCATTGAATATTGTTGAAATTATGCTTCACAATTATGCTTTCTTTTATAGTATGGAGGTAAAATTTAGTGAAATTTGAATGATTATCCTTTGATAACACTGTAGCAAGAAAAAAATACATCACATCAACAATAACATCTTGGAAATGTCACAATAACTGAAACAAATGATTGCACAGGAGTGTGTGAGAGAAAGTCCTTGCAGCTTCACACCTTGACAATGACATTATAAATGTCTCAGCTGTGCAGAGTCTTACCTCATAACGTTCCTCATTAACAGGAAGAAAGCGTCTCGTGCTGAGGCACAGAAATTCTTCCCATATATTGAAATCTGAGGAATAAAAGGAGAAGCAACCATAAACGACAGACCTATCAACTCAGGTCTGCCTTTCTTTTCTTTGCGGTTATATATGCCTGTACCTTGAAAAAGTGGGGTGACTCACCATAATGTAAGCATTCCTGTTCATGAACTTAATGAAGCGCTCAAGGCACCAGAAACAGCATTTGAGACAGCACAGCAGGAAGCGTGCACATGCATTGTGAGCACCTGAGACAAAGACAGAAGGAAGAGCAGCATCATTCATAACATATTCTATACTGATACAGTCTACCGTTCAAAAGTTCATGGTCATAGGATTTCGTACATTTTTATAAAAGTCTTGTATGCTCACCAAGGCTGTATTTGCAGTAAAACAGTCATATTATGAAATATTAGTACAATTTATATAAATGTTTTTATTTTAAAAAATTGTAACATGTAATTCATTCCTGTGATGTAAAGCTGAATTTTCAGCATCATTACTCTAGTCTTCAGTGTCACATGATCATTCAAAAATAATTTTTGGAAATCATGTTACATATTTTTTCAGGATTCTTTGATGAATACTATGTGTAAAACAACTTAAAAAAAATAGAAATGTTTTTACTTTTGATTAATTTAATGCATTACTGGTGAATAAATGTATTAATTTCTTTCATTTAAAATTGTATTGTATTGATTTTTTTTTACAACATTTAAAACATCTTTGAACATTTCTAAATGATGAATGAGTCAGTGAACCAGTTACTATAAAAATTCTGAGGGTGAGTTCACACTTGTAGTTTGGTTTGTTTGATCCAGACCAAAAAAAACAAAAAACATTTAGTCCTGGTTCGCTTAGCGAATTGGCATTTTTATCAGCGAACCTTAAGATACCGAACATAAAGACACAGGGATACATTTACAACCTGATTGGTCGGCTTCTATGATGTATTGCCTATTTTGAGACGGAACTTACCAAACATCTATAACAATGCTGTTTGCTAGGATAAATGTGCTTGTTGTATGTACACTGCCTACATATGATGGTATTTTGACCAGCTGAGAACTCGTGAAGAGCTTATAAAATGTATAAAGGAGTCTTAACAGTGGCAAGCGGGCCGTGACCCATTTTTCAGCCATCTCGGTCCGCTTGTTTGATGCGCAACAGGATTCGGATGGTAGCGTTTACACAATCGCACTAGAGTTATATTTAATCAAACCAAAACTGCCAAGTGTGAACACACCCTATACCTTTCAGTTTGTGGTCGAGATACTCCAGAATAATCCTGATGAACTGTACGATGGACAGAATCAAAGCTCCAAATGCAAGAGAGCCTGTGTGATACCTGGAATAGCATTGTAATGTGATTATAGTGAACATTTAATTTCAGTCCAAACTCCACTCAGACATAATCAATTACCTATAAGCTTTAAAAGCACTGATGGCAGCATACCTTAAAGCCCTGCCAAATGATGAAGCCAAGGGGCAAGGTGGGATGTCTTCTGGCTTCCTCAAGGCCCAGTAATATGAGGCAAAAGCTCCAGCGAGGGTGCACTGGCCCAGAGCGATGGTGAAATTCACCAGCCAGAGGAAGACCAATAAATTGCAAAGCTGAAGAACAAAGATATAACGGTGGTACAAACTCTCCCCACCGTAAAAAGCAAACGTGCACTGGGAGCCCGGACACAGTTTAGTCACGTTTGATTGACTGAAGGTCTGAAACACATCAAAGAGACACAAACAATCACCAATACATTTACTAGATAAATGGACTCAGTACTCAATCACAGTTGAGTAGGTAATCACAGTTTACAGTAGGTTTAGTGCTTACCTCTAGGTCACAGGTGAGATTGGTATACTTGCAGTCAGGTAGTGTTGACATTACTTTATAGACTGCATCGCCAGAGGATGCCAGGAACCTGAAATAAGTTATGGTTAAGGAGACTAAAATACAAACTAGTTAAAGCTGAAGTGTGTCATTTCTGTTCCAGCAAATGGAACTGCTAAAATAAAAATAGCTCAAACAAATTAGTCTCACCCCAAAATCATGCATACATACATTTTAATATATGCAAGGTTAGTATATGCATATATACATTTTAATCCAGCATTTAATTAAATTGAGATTTGGATACACAGCTGTAACGGCCCAGTATGCGATGCAGAGAGCCAGCAGCAAAAAGGTGATGATGGGATAGAAAAGTGTCGACATAATGCAGCCAATCGCCCTGTAGGAAAGAGAGAGACGTGAAAAAAAGAAAAAAAGAAAATATTAAAACATTTGACAGCTTTGTTTCAGGTGTTTTTCTATTCTTTCCATTTACATGCACCAGCATTAAACAAAAGAAAGAGAAAGAAACTAACTTGCTGCCCTCCTTCAGTAGAGCGATGGCAATGCGAACTCTGTTCCGCAGGAATATCAGCACTAAGATGATGATAGCTTCAATGACAGCCAAGGAGATCACTGCGGCACATTAACAAGCTGTCATTTTTCCATCAAACTGAACTTTTCATAACCCTTATCAACTTGACAGTGCAGGTGCATTGCTTGGTTTGAGATTTATTATTTGATTTAAACTGCACTACAAACACTCATAGACTGGAATAACTGAAGAAATCTCACTGAATATGAGCCAGGTCTGTCTCAGCTGCAGGTAAACCCGGAAGTCAGTCTGGAATCCAATGTCTGAGATGGTCATATCAGAGTCCGGCTTTCCCTTGAGTGAACTGTACTCCCAGTAACAATGCCATATTCCTGTAAATGACAGTCATGACACAGTGTACACTCATAGTGTAGAGAAATTCAAAAACCAACTTATCTAACAAATCATTTAGTGTTAAAGGGATAGTTAAACAACAACAAAAAATAAAAAAATGATGTGGTCAATTACTCACCCTCATGTCTTTATAAACCCATAAGACTTATGTTAAACTTTGGAAGACATATTAATATTTCTTTAATGAAATCTGAGAGATTTCTCTCTCCACTGAAAGTCTATCGACACCAAACTCTGACTCTCAAAACGGTCATAAAGAGATCATAAAATAAATCCATACAAATCGAGAGGTTTAATCCAAGTCTTCTGAAGAGACATTGTAGCAATGCTAAAATAATGCTTAGAGCAATAAGCATTGCTATTACATGATCTCTTTATATTAAGAACAGATTGATTTTAGGCATTTATTCACATATAAACACATTAATCAGAGCACATAAACAGAAGCTCAACCGTACTTGCTTGATATGCAAGAACAAACCTCATTGGTTCTTGCGGAAGCTCAAACGTGCTGGTGACATCCGAGAGTTAACCTCATTGGTTCTTAAAGTCAAGCAAGCATGCATGAGCTTTCCTTTACCATATTTACAAATGGTGCACTATGCATATTCACTAATTGAGATTTTTTTTATGTGAATAAAATCTAATTGAATCTGTTCATCATATAGTTATTGTGTCTCTTCTAAGATTAGGTTTACAATCTCTTTGTGGACGTTTTGAAGCATCAGTTTGGGGTGAATAGACTTTCAATGGAGGGACAAAAATCTCTCAGAACAAAATGAGGGTGAGTTATTGATGGCAGATTTTTCAATTTTGGGTGAACTAATCCTGAGAGTTCATGAGAAAACCAGATCAGTCCGATTCACGAACGATTCGAACTGGATCATTTGATTCACTGAAAAGATCTGACTCAAAAGAAGACAAAAAGGAGTTTTAAAAGAGTGATTTTCTGTTGAGTTCCACTGAAGAACGACAGTCAAGAGAGTGACTATCCCTTTATTGTAAAACATTGAAGTCTAGTTTATGACAGTTTAGTTGAGTTTTGGTCTATGGGGTTCTGTAGTCATTACCAACCATAGCCCACAGCCGCGATGGCCCCGAAGATGACCATCCAGAAGAGAACGCCAGCAGTGAACCTCAGCAGCAGAATAAAGATCAGACTGACCAGCATGCTAATCACCAAACCACTGAAAACACCCATAAAAACAGATCAGCAACAACATATTGATCTATTGTATTTAGTTTAAAGGTTAAACACTAATGTGATGCATACATTAGGATCCAAAACCACGAGCTGGCGTAATCCTCAAAGATCTTGGTGCCGACCTCCTTTGCATCCAACAGGCTGGTGATGCCACTGTAAAAGAGCAAGAAAACTATCAAAAACTATACAAACTGCACATTCAACTGTACAGAGCAGTATATGAGGACTAAGAAGCAATGGCACACTACAGATCAACAGTGATCAGGTGGATGTTTCACACAAGTGTTACCAGTGTAAGAAGACATCAGTTTTGTTCTACTGCTCTCCATACATGAAAAAAGCCATGTTTTTTTCATGCACAGTGGAGGACTAGGGTTAAGACTTTGTTAATTGTATCTGACACAACTGAAAATGATGCTGTGAGGGGCAGAAGTACAGTCTGTGCAATAAGCCGTTCTGTCTAAAAAAGGTCATTGGTCACATCTCTTTTTCTCCATCTTTTTGTCTCCAGACTTTATTTCTAATCATCACAGTCTCGTTTTCATTCAGGTCAAAATACAAATTAATAAAGCACAGTCTATGTAAGTCTATGGTGAGAGAAGTATCTGCATATGGTATATACACTACCGTTCATTCGTTTTTTTTTTTTTTTTGTAAAAAATAAATAAACAAATAAATACTTTAATTCAGGATGTATTAAACTGATCAAATGTGAAGGTAAATACATTTACAGTATAACGTTATATGTATATACAGGAACATTTCTATTTCAAATAAATGCTGTTCTTTTGAACTTTCTATTCATCAAAGAATCCTAAAAAAGGATCACACAAAAAAAGAATATTAAGCAGCACAACTGTTTTTAACACAAATGTGCACTAATTCAGCATATTATAATGATTTTTGAAGGATCATGTGACACTAAGGACTGGAGTAATGATGCTGATTTTGCTTTGCCATCACAGGAATGAATTACATTTGAAAATGTATTCAAATAGAAAAGTTATTTTAAATTGTAATAATATTTCACAATATTACTGTTTTTACTGTATTTAAGTCAAATAAATGCAGGCTTGGTGAGCATAAGAACATTCTTTCAAAAAAGTCGACCCAAATTTTTGAATGGTAGTGTATTCAATGGATTTGATTTTATTACCTGCAAGCTAGTTCCATGAATATTTCTTACAGTTATGTTATGCTCATTGATTTGTAAAGAAGTGAGGTGTTTTTGAAAAGGACATGCAAATGGAAAAATTTATTTTCAGTAGATATTACAAATGAATGTCATATGTTTTTATCATTTGTAGTGTGGTGTGGGAACTGGGAACTTGTCTGAAATTTATGTACGTTTATACACCTTATACACCTTATACAGGAGCGAGACACTTGGGCAATGGCTGGGCAGGGACCTCTGAGGTCAGAGATCATCTAGTATTGGGGGTGGGTGGGGGGTCTTAAGGGTCAGCTAGCGATAAATCAAAGCTAGCAGCAATAAGTCCTTTATCTGTGGAATGCGGAGCAGAAAGAAGCCCTGCTGAAGAAGACCCTGAAATGAGTATAAAGTGTGCCCAGCTCTTCCTGTCTGTGTCTCACTCACCATGTAGCGTAACTTCTATGTGGCGACTGGGCCTTCTTGCAAGAATAAATACTTTTTAAAAGACAATTGGATTCAGAGTGTCTCTTATGCAGTGATGATTGATGGGTTAATAGAAATGTTTGCCACAACAGACAGCAGCAGTGTTGTGCAAGCAATTTGCTTGTAAAGCTACAAGCTTCTAAATTTAAAGTAGTTTAGTTAAACTGCATTAAAGCTACATAAAAAAATGCAGTTGTCTACACTTAGCTAGCTAGGTAGCTATGCTGTATAATTGTAAAAAAACAAAAAAAAAAACAAAAAAAAAACTGTATATTGCTATAAAAAAAGACATCTGCACATGGACTCAAAAAATCATATGAGAGATTCATATGAGAGAGTGAGAAAGTTCATTTGGAAAAAAAGAAGAAGCATTTTGTCATGTTATACCACTACTTGCTGGAAAAAGTAGCTAACTGTAACTTCTGTCATGATACTGAAAAATACAGTTAGGTTTAATTAGTTACTTCCGAACACTGGAAACCAGAGATGAAGTTCTCCAAGTAATGCTAAAGAAAAGTGTGTTTCTCTAGAGCAGAGAAGCTGTTGGTGAATGGAAGAGATTTTAACAGTCCCAATTGTAACAACGTCATCTGCATTTCAAACTCCTACGCTCAATTTTGCGTGGCAAAAAACATGATCAACCTGGTTCCTGTGCAAAACGATCTTCCTTTCATTTGCCATTATATTCTTAAATGCTCTTTCAGCAGACAGGCATCTGAAAGGCAGTGGGATTTTGTCAGTGACCTCAGTTCTGATGAGGGGAAAAAAACAGATGTGTTTTTTCCTGTTCTACAGATTCTTTGAGATGCTGCAGGTGCAGAATGTGTGATGAGGGAGGTTAGTTTGTAGATAAGCGAAGGACAAGGTCAAGTTTTAAAGCTGACAAGAAATTAAGACCTTTCTTTTCCTTGCTGCATGGCCGTGACTTTGCTACAAAAAAGAAGCATTGAGCATGTTACAAAAGACACACAGGAAGAAAAAACTTTGGATTTTTTAAATCAGGTAAAGAGTTGTAAAAAGCATCAGCAGATAGCATAGCATAGAAACTCAATCAAAGCCTGTTTACACAAGGCACAGTCTTGCATTCAAAAACAGCTAGATGGAAATATTTTAACAAATTTTACCATGTAGAAAGATTCAATGCAATGGCTGAAGACGTAAGAACACGTCCTGTGTAAACATTGTCTATTAGTTACAAGAAACCTGCCTGCTAAAATAAGAATGTACCCCATGTGACCTTTCACTCCAGGCATTCACATAAGTGCTATTATGGCAGGAGCAAACTCATGCAAACATGCACAGCTTGACTTATTTGCGTGGCTTAAAAGGCCAGATTCTCTCTGACCTTTGTAAGGCCTAATGTCATACCCAGATAAAACTGTCCTCTCTTGCCTGGATGGAAAGACAGTATATTTAGGGACAAATGTAAAAAAAAACTGTATTATTTGTTTACCTGCTGTATCTACCAAGTCAAAAGAAGATATTTTTAATATGAAGATGCAATATTAAACATACACTTAACTTCAAAAGTTTGGGGTCAGTACATTTTTTTGAAAGAAATTAATCATCTTTCATACAGCTTTTATTTGAAATAGAATCCTGAAAAAACACTGGGGGAAATGTATAATTGTTTCTACAAAAATATAAAGCAAGCAGCACAACTGTTTTCAACATTGATAATATGAAAAAATGTCTGGTGCACTATCTTTGTGAGGACTCTCCATAGACGTAATGGTTTTTATACTGTACAAACTGTATATTCTATCCCCTTACACTAAACCTACCCCTAAACCTACCCATCACAGGAGACATTCTGCATTTTTACATTTTCAAAAAAACTAATTCTGTATGATTTATAAGCTTTTGTACCCATGGGGACCTCAATTTAGGTCCCCACTGTGACACGAGTCCCCATGAGTCTGTGTGCATTCAGGTTTAAGTCCCCACCGGTGTAGAAAAACATGTCCACACACACACACAGACACACACACACACACACAGACACACACACACACAGACACACACACGCACGCACGCACGCACGCACGCACGCACGCACACACACGTCTGGTTTACTATCTTTGTGGGGACTCTCTATAGACTTAATGGTTTTTATAATGTACAAACTGTATATTCTATCTCCTTACACTAACCCTACTAAACCTACCCATTACGCAAAACTTTCTGCATTTTTACATTTCCAACAAAAAAACTAATTCTATATGATTTATAAGCTTGTGTACCCATGGGGACCTCAATTTAGGTCCCCACTGTGACACGAGTCCCCATGAGTCTGTGTGCATTCAGGTTGAAGTCCCCACGGGATGGAAAAACATGAACACACACACACACACACACACACACACACACACACACACACACAGAAAATAGTTTTTAAATTTTACACATTTTTAACAACATAACAATATTTTTACAGTATTTTTGACTAAATAAATGCAGCCATGGGCATATAAAAAAAAAACTTTCGAAAATATAATAAAAAAAATCTTAGAGACCCCAAACTTTTGAACAGTAGTGTACACTCACTTAAAATCTGACTCATATAAACCCTAACAGGGTGATTAGGACCCTGAAGTAAAGTGAAGGGGTTTATTTTGCGTTAATGACCAACTAGCTGTATATTATCCCACTTTTAACACAGCTACTCAACCAAATAAATACATAAATAGATATAAAAAGTTGAGTATGTGAGAAGAAGACCACGGAGAGATATGAGACATATGAAACTAGCACAGTTAAATATGTAATATGACAACGTAGGTAAATGATATAGTTTAGCAGTCATTGTATACCACTATTTGACAACAGAACGGTGCGTGTAATTAAGGTGGATATTTGAGAAATACTGTCGTAACTAAACGAAGCTCATATGTCACAGAATGGCTGTTTCGACATGCCTAACTAGTCTTCCTACTCATGTTACACCAAATAAGAGCAATTTTATAGCCAGACAGAGAGTGCAGCATCAGTCCAATAGCTATTAAACAGGCTAGTAGAAGGCTATAGCCTTTAATGTGTGATGCTGAGCACTCTTAATAAGTGAAACTTACTTTGCCGCTGCTCTCAGATCGATGACACTTCTGGTTTTACCATGTCCATCTTTGAAGCTTGTTTGGTTGGCAACAGTTAACGTCCCATTTCTGGTGATGAAATCGGGAAAGCACCTCTGGAGAACTGATAGAAAGTAAAGAGTAAAGCTAAATTAAAATCCCTGAAAGGGGTGGATATTGGAATTCACTGTCGCTTCAATGTGTAAGTTTTGTATAATCAATGTATTAATCAATATTTATCCTTCTAAATATTAAATGATTAGAATGACTTCTTCAAAAATTATGTTTAATGTCGGTTGAGGAGATTCCCCCTTCCATGTAAAGCGCTTTGAGTACCCAGAAAAGCGCTATATAAATGTAACTAATTATTATTTTTATTATTATTATAACAGAATGTGCTCTTTCCATGTTTTTGAGAGAGGCACCCAACATGTGTTAAAACACATATCTACTTTCCTAGATGATCAAGACAGCCGAGGTTACTGGGGTCACTTCAGCCTGTCACCTACATGCCCACTTATTAGTTAAAGCATTTACTTTACTTTTCTATATTGAAACCCTATAAAATAATGATGAATACTGTCTGAACCTCTGAAAGAAAGAACATGTTATCTGTATGTTTTGGGAAACTTTCCTGTTAATAGTTATGGCTCGAACAACTTCAACCTTGAAGAAGCTGTGTATCCTGTGTATCTGTGTGTGTGTATGCTAATATTCTGTGTTACAGATCAGTTTTGGTGGGGTGAACAACTGGCACTTTGGGGCGATGGAATGCTGGCGCCTAGAAACACAGTTATGTGACCTTGGAGGGTCACGTCGTGCCTAAATCCAGGATCCGGGTGTCAGCCGCGAGATCAATGAAGATATGCTTCTGTCTATCAGTCCATGTGTCGAAATTTACAATGTTTATTCATTTTCTTAGCCAATCAGAATTATTTAAGTAATGAAGTAGCTTAGACCTTGATGAAAGGTATAATTGCTGTGAAATGTGAATGTACGGCAGAGCAGCCTACGAACTCCTTGTGAGTGTTGAAGCTGACTTCTGCTGATGAAAGTCATCATATCTGGTCCATGGGTCTTTAACTGTAAAATCCCCTAAAATATTCAAATATAGTATTCAAAAGTTGTTGAGGACATGCTTTGTGTCTGTCTGCACTTGTGTTTTTTCACCCTGACTTCAAGGCCTTAGTTCCTGATAAGTAATAAGCAGCTGCTATCCAAGGGTTTTGTATCATTCTGTGCCTCCTCTGCCGATATGGAGAGGACACAGCGACCTTTCTAAGCCTTGCCAGTGACATTTTCTCTTTTTCTATCTCTTATATTACTCACAATGTTTACATCGAAGCAGTTATGATGGCTTCAAAGAGATCCAGCGGCCTGAACTGAAACTCTTGATCTCCTGCTGCACAAGTTTCTATTCATGTACATTCGTGTCATTAGCAACTTCATTTTAATTACACATGAACAAGATTTCACATGAATTAATTTAGCCCACTTATGCACATAAATGTTGGGTTTTCTTTGTTCTGGCTCTAGTTCACACCACAAACTTTCAAGATTATCCTGGAAATGCATTTGCACATTATTGGTGCAAAATTTCAGCCCAATAAATTTAAATGCACATCAGCACTAAGACAGGGAATTTTAATGAAATATTTTAGGACAGAAGGCATAGTTTTGAGTATGTATTCCTCTCAAAATATTTTTTTAAATAAAAACTCACATGGTCTGCTTGGCACAATCATTGAGGGACAATCTTCATCCCGTAGCACCTGAGAAACCGGCTGCCAAATGGAAATAGAAGAGGGGAAAAAGAAGATATTTTACAAAAATAAACCTTATACAGCATTCTTCTCTCTACAATATCTCTCCAGTATGTCAGGCCTGCCTCAAAAACTGTCACCATGTGAGCTTCTAAATGTTTATGTGTGAAAATCCATTGATGCAGCAGAATTAGATCATTGACGGTTTTGCGTTGGTACATTTACGCACTGACGCGCGAAGGAAATGTGGCACCTGCTGGGCGATACAGCTCACGAATCGGCTTGCTAAGATGAACCATCGTCATCACAAGTACTAATCTATCTGACAATAAGCATAAAATTCCTCTAGAAATAACAGGGTTCCCACCGTCTTAACAACTAATAAACTTCCATGACTTTTCCAGTGATTTGTGATTACTGGAAGTATCATTCAATTAATTATCACTTAAATTCAGATAAACTTGCTAATAAATCATTTAGATTCAACAACGATGCATTGAAAAGAACTAACTCAAAAGAAAGATTCACTTTTAAATAGGACATGACTAGTTTTATTCTACACAAGAGCAATTTCTGGACAAAGAAATACTTCAGAGCAGAGAATAATATGAAAAATATATAAATATATAGCCTATATATTCACTATAGAAATGTCTATGACTTTGAATGAATAAGATTTTATTCATTTCAATGGCCTGGGGAAAAAAAGAAAATGAATTCCACAACTTTTTCAAGAATATTCAAACTTTTATCAAAAGCTAGTGTACATGGTTTTGTACTGTCATCTCTGAATTTAAACTAAGTTCTGGTTCTTCTGGATATCCACACGGTACCTTATCAGGATTGTTGAAGCCCGGCTTGCAGAATTGCTTGTAGTATTCCCAGTAGCTCTTATTGCGTCTATAGTTGTATTGCATGTCAATGTATGTGGCAAATCTATCTGGGCACTTGGATACACACAGCTGAGGTGAACAAGAGAGGAAACGAAACATCAGCAACAAATAAAACAAGGCATGTGCTAAAAAACAAGAGCAATCTAGCTTAGAAAATATGACAGATAGTTTGCAAAAGTGTCTGTATTACCTGAGTTGTTGGGCACTGGAGGTTAATGAGGACTGTAGGATTGGCACATTGTAAAATATTGAAGTAAAATAATATGGCTTTATTTCTGTGGGGGAGAAACAGAAGGTGTTTCAATTGAGCTTTGAAACATGAATGTCTTAAAAATAATAATATAATATTAAAGATATATATCGGCCACCATATCGGTATCGGCCGATATACGTTCATTTTCGATGTTATCGTTATTGGCCCGATAAGAAAATTGGGCCGAAATATTAAAGCATATAAATAATGGATTATTTCCTTCAGCTGAGACACTTCAGATGTGCACAATTCACCATGATGGTTTTGAATTGCTTGAAATATGATTGGAATAACTGTAATAAAATTATAATGAGAACATTATAATTGTGTCCTTGGGACATGGCTTTTGATGGTGAGAGTTTTGTTTTTGTAATCAGGCTCTCAAAAATTGTCTAAAAATTTGGATTTAGATTCATCGGCCAATATCTCAGTTATTGGCTTTCAAATATAAAGAATGATCAGTTATCCTCCTCTCGGACTCATACTCACGCATTAGGAGTTTCCTGCTGTCCACAGAACTGCCCATAGCTGTCTGTCGGGTAG
This sequence comes from Scardinius erythrophthalmus, assembly GCF_964197995.2. Taxonomy (NCBI): domain Eukaryota; kingdom Metazoa; phylum Chordata; class Actinopteri; order Cypriniformes; family Leuciscidae; genus Scardinius; species Scardinius erythrophthalmus. The sequence continues at coordinate 10,171,507 of NC_138240.1, read as the reverse complement.
ACCACTTTCCGGGGGTCTCCATGCATCCAAGCTTAAAAAACATAACACAAGCCATGTCATCTGAAACATGTTTCTCAAATAAGTTCACCAGATTTGCATTTCAAACATCATGCATTTCAAATAATTGCTATAATTTAAAAAATATTTTATTTTGTACCAGCGACCTCAGTATTTTATGGCACTGACACTACACCCAGTGTTCCTGTTGAGAAGGAACAGGCGCAAGCAAAGAGGACAAACAAGAAAAGATGCATGAAAAAACAAACTAAAAATAAAGTGAAACCCCATATTTAATTTAGAGCATAAGAAGCTCTTTATGTAATTTAACATGAGCGATTCAAATCCACAGTGAATCGAAAACACTGCAGCTCTGTGGAGAATGACTGTGCCCAATGATTTAATTCTCTCCACTTAAGTCTGCATGGAAAAGTGGATTTGAGCTTCAGGGGTCAAGGAATGTCATCTCAAGTCTAAAAGGGTCACATGACATGTCAGTGCACTTCAAAGGGCAACAGAAAAGCCAGTCGTATTAATTTAGCCTAGTCAGGATTAAACCAATAAGACATCAGAGAGGAGTGGAATGAGATCAGTGTGAGAAACAGCAAACACTCCACAGACAAAATATGTACAGACTAAAGAATTAGTATCATAATTTGAATGAAAAATTAACCTCAATTTCAGAACATTTTGCTATTTGGTTTGTCCAATTTACTATAACCACAGCAGCAGCACTCACTCAAGCTGCTTGAATCCAGAAGAACTGCGGCAACGTCTCCAAGACGTTAGCCACTGTTGTCAGACTCCCTTTGCATACAAAAATATATATAAAGTACTGTGCAAAAGTCTTAGGAACGTTATTATTTTCACCAAAAAGATGGTTTTAAGCCAGTTATTTATATCTTTTTCTGCAGTGTGCCAGTAAAAAATATCAATTTACATTATTTTACACATACATATGTATAAAATAATTGTTTTAATTAAAAATAAAAACTATGTATTCCTGTGATGGCTAAAGCTAAAGTTTCAGGAGCCATTACTCCAGTCTTCAGTGTCACATGATCCTATTCCAAATTTCAAAAACGAAAACCTGTTTTAAAATTAGAAGTTGCATCCCAGATTTTCAATGCAAACTTTTGGGCGCCACTATATATATATATATAAATAACCCCGGCGGCATGTTTCCAAAACAGACAGATCTAAGAGTCAGCAAGCTGAGAGTCTCCCAGAAACGGCACAAGAGAAGAGCCTCTGACAGTTTTAACCACAGATTCCACATTTAAACCATGAATGATGCACACAATCAAATGTCACACTGAATGAATGGGTTCGTGTGAGTCCTCTTGCTTTTTTTGAGAATGGACTAAATGACTGTCCTTAAAAAACAGCCACAAACAGTGAGGGGAGTGTAGCTGAACATAATGACACCACATCAGGCTGCTGTTTTGGACTGACGCTCCCCCGCCGCTTCTATTTGGCTGCTTAATAGCGCTGGATTCATGAGCCGCATTATGCAACCCTCTCTGCTGAAGCGCACGTTAATGAGTGTAACTCACCCACTGTTCCCAGAACGATGTAACCGAGGATGACGATGACAAAGATCACACAGCAAAGCACGTCTGTGCAGCCCCTGCAGTGGGAATGTGAGAAAGAGAGAATGTGAGGGAGAGAATGAGAGCACTGAATGAATAAATCACAGTATTTTTACATTCATACTAGCATTTCAATAATTATTTGAACAAGTTAATGAATTATATACAATTAATCAAATGCTGGTCAATAAAACTCTTATAAATATTGTGAACCCTCAATATATGAACAAAATAAAAAACTTCACTACCACAGTGTACAAAAATAAATAAATAACTAGGCTACAGAGCACATACTGTATTTGCCATTGTTTTTTCCATGCTGACTGTAACGCCAACAGAACAGACTTGTGACCCATTTTTGAGTGCCAACCAACTAATTGAAAACAACTGGTCTATATAGCAGCTTTGCAGACTGAGAAAAGGAGGCTGAGGTCACAGCAGGGCAACTAACAGATTAACAGATGAGCTGAATCTCCATTCGCATATTATCCATCCTAAATAGTATGCATTTAATGTAAAGTAGTGGCTGCTAATGTTAACTAAAAATAATTCTAAATATTTTTTTTGTTAACTGAAATAAAATATAATTAGATAAATTAAAACTTACAAAAATGTGTTTTTATAGAATATCGCAGGATTTATTCCAAATGATTTATCCATGCACATTCTGATGACATGGTGGGACAGCCTCTCACTCACATGAGATCACCGCAATAGCAAACCACAACAATCCAATAAATTCCCGATGGACAAAATCAAGTCCCATTCTACATTGTTTCACTCAGCTATATGTAACAATATTGAAGAAAAGACCATCACAACTTCCGTTTCATGCCAACTTTAAAGCTACACTGTGTAGGATTTACTCCCATCTAGAGGTGAAATTGTATATGACTACCAACTGAATATTACTTTCTAGCTCCTCCCATTCCAAAGGCGTTTTAACTCCTACGGTGGCCGTTTTATTTTAAATCTGCCGGCAAACGTGAGCAAATCTCCCTCTCGCATTCGTCACGGTTCCACTGCGTGTAAAAACGCGAAAGGCGAAGCTTGTATGTCCCTCTTTGTCTAATGTATTTTCAAGATGGATACGCAACATGGCTTCCGCCATTCGGGCGACTCGCTCTTATGTATTCTAAATGGCAGATTATACACTTACGAGAATACTTAATTAGTTGGTTGAAGTGATTACACATTAATGAGAACGTATAATTTTGAAATAACGTGTTTTTTGCTAAAAATAAACTTAAAATATTACACAGTGTAGCTTTAAGTAATATTGAATTTGGTACACTTTATTTTGATGGTCCCTTTTGAACATTCTGTTGACTATAAGTAACTTTGCAACTGTATGTCTACAATCTCTCAGAGTATTAGCAGACTGTCTGCTTGATATCTGCTAACTCTTTAGTGTGGTGGTCCTTTAACAGACATTCTATTGACTATAAGTAACTTTGCAACTACATGTCAACGTATTCTAACCCTAACGCTATCATTCTACTAATACTCTACTAACACTCTAATGAGAGTTAGTAGACATGTAGGTGGTACGTTACTTATAGTCAACAGAATGTGTTAAAGAGACCATCCAAATAAAGTGAAACCGTGAATTTTAAGCTAATGAGCTAGCTAGATGCTAATATAAACAATATGCTACAAGGAAGTCTGTAGAACTAAGACGCAACTTTATGTTGCGGTAACATGTCCTAATAACACGCACTCAAAAGAATGGACCACCAGCAAAGTACATGTAAGCTAACTGGGACATCCTAAGTGTTGTAGTAGTACTGACTCCACTACCAAATCTTACTAACTCACAGTAATGTGGAGGACAGCAGAAATGAGTGACGTGTCTGATGTGTAAACTACAAACCCATAGTTCCATTAGTATCGTCTGTAAAAGTGTTCCCTGAGCTATATTTATATTCTGCTCAACACAGACGGAAAGTGGGTGGTTGCGCCGGGCCTCTTTCACACAAAGGTGTGGAGATGACGTGTTACTGGGAGTAAGTGACATTTAATGCAATGCAGCTTGGGTGATATTTTTGGTGATATTTTGTTAATGGACTTACGGAAAGTTGGCCAACTAAGAATCAGGAAAAAAAGCGTAGTCACAGGAAAAGTTACACAAATAATACCAAACATTACCCAAATTCTTTTTAGTAAGTTACTTACTTACTTTACTTACTTTTGTTTTATAAGTCTTCGTGCAACTCTTTTTCATATAATGAAAGGTCATTATGACCAATTAACCTAAAAATGACACGCAAACAAAAATGAGCTATATGAGCTCGCCTTCCAGTGAGCTGCTGTGACCAGACCGAGTCAATAATAATGTGAATGAATCATTGTGAGATTGATTGAAACAAATTGTCTTTTTATCTTTTCAGAACAAATTGAAAAGAATTCGAATCAAACTGATGCAAAAAATTATCCAAACGGTTCTCAATGATCCAGTCGCAGCAATTATGTGCACTGGATGAGAAGATTATCAAATGCTCCTCACACAAAACTTAAAGTGCACCATTATAATTTTTTAGTTATTACCTTTCATGTAGTGTGTAATACAGCTGTTTACAGCTGTAAAAGGTCTGCAATTTCTCTGAAAGTTATTGTCTCCCAAAAGAAAGAACCTGATTCTGAACTGCCTGAAATGAGTCGTCAGTAATTCCAGTCTTACTTCCTGCACAGATCTACATTTGTAACAAATTTGTATTCTGCTCGTCCTCCTGCTGTCGACATGTCAAGAAGACGCTTTTTTCCGCGCTGCGAAAGAAAATCCACTTTGCATGCATTTCCAAAGGAAGATGACTACAGTAAAACCGATGCCATCGTTCCTAAGCGTATAAATACCTGCTGCTGTCTGTCGTTAATGTTAATCAAACAACAAAACACAGCTTTAACAAATCTATTTATATTTAATTTATACAGTGAACACTGTATACAGCCAACAGTGTTATTTTACACATTTTACATTTCTGTACCAGAATACAACTGTTAGACCATACTTTATTTGTTATTTTGTTCTACTGTATTTATCTATGCTTTAATTTATGTGTTTTTATTTTATTACTGACTGTTCACTTGTCTTTTATAATGTTTGAACCTCATTAGTCAGGCTAGTAGTTTTTGCTGTGGTATCGAAGAAGTACCTAAAGTGTTCTTTATGTAATAAATGGAAAGCAAAGTTACATCTTTTCCACCCCCTTTTTTTTTTTTTCGCTGATCCGAAAATTTTTTCGACCCGTGACTCAAAAAAACGGAATATGATCCGAACCATAAGTTGTGTGATCCACCCCTACTTTGAATATAGTGCAAGAGTCATATAGACTTTTATGGCGTTTTTGTAGCTAGATACGTGATCACTAAACTGCTGTTGTATAGAATAATCTGTGTAAAAAAAAAAGTGTCATACATTCTCCTTTTGAGCTTCATCAAAAAAAAAAAAAGTTGGTTTATCAAACCATAAACAAATAAATCTAATAAAAAAATTACTTTATCATGTTATTACTGAGCCACTACGCTAAACAACTGAGTCAGCTGTGACATGAAATGCACCACTCCTGATCACAGCAAACAAAGCACAGCAAAGCTCCACATGCTGTACTAACCCAACAGAGCTTAAGCGTTTTACATCAGTCAGCCCTAATTAGCAGTAGCCAGGCCTTACAAATATACACTAAGCACAGGAAAACCCTATTATAGAAACACGCTGAGCTGCACACTTTGTATTGAGAGCAACAAAATTCAAATTAAACCCATGGCTTGCTGTCAAATAATAGAATTACATCACAATCTGCTGAATCTTACTTAGCATGCATGTTAATTATGCATAGCGACCCAAGACATTTGAGCAACAGTCATTGATTTCTCTGCTCCGGTGGGGTGAAAGCTGTTCTGTCCGCTATCACTGCTGGACTAACCATTGATCCACCAGCAGCTCTGGATTAGAGCAAGAAACAGGCCAGCGGAGCGACAGGTCCATGAATGAAGTCAATATTTTTTATCAATAACAGGCACGTGCAAATAAGGGATAGAGAAAAGGACAACATTTTTAGGGTGTGCATGTGTGTGTTTGTGACCTAGCTGTGGTTTGAGGGCATTATTTCTGCTAAATATTTCAATATTTCAAGTTAGCAAATTGTGAAAAAAAAAAAAGTCCTTTGTAGAGGTCTTAAAAGTAAAAATGATTCATAACAGACTAAATAATGGCTTTATTCACTTCTATAAATACCAAAAGTATTTTAGGGTTACTTTTGATGTCCGGTTGTAAGCTTATAGTAGGAAGTCAATAATAGGAAGTATATAAGAAGTGAATACGAAGTCACCATTTAGATATGTAAGCATTTGTTCTATGAATAAAACTGTTAGTAGTTGTTCTTATATTGTTCATTAATATATATATATATATATATATATATATATATATTAAAATATAACATTTTAAATGCATACATATACACACATATTATATACCAATACTGAATAATATACCAATACTGAATAATAATAAGTATCTGTGTACATGAAGTGACATATGAAGTGATAAATGCTCAAATAGCCTTTAATAGCCTCAAATAAAATCCAAAAAGCATAAAAAAGAAACAAGATGTACTCTACCTATTGTGAACTGGTCCTGTGAATGTGGGGTCAAATTTGTGTGGCTCCCCTGTAACACAAGAGCAAGGTGTCAAAATCACATTTAAATGGTGAAAATAACGATTGCAAAACCTCAAGCACCCCAAAAGCCTTTAATCTTTTTGCTATTCTCATCAGGAAGCTTGAACCATGTATAGGCTTATGACCAGGTCAAAGAGCAAACAAATCAACAGATATCAGAACAAGCAAACACTGAAACAACGTAAAGCAATGCTCATCTTGTCACCACCCTGTTCATTAAAAAAAAGCACTCGATCAAGTAGCCAAGGTCCGAACAGCCCCACAATGCCTTAGGAGTGCCATAACAAAGCACAGGCAAACAAAAGCATGTACCTGCCACAGTTTGAAACACAGCAGATACCGCTACTTTTGAGACAAAGCAAAGTATTTGCAATAAGTTCCTACCCAATTCTGCTTTGTAGTATCCTCCTTTTGGTCCAGTCATGTTCACTGTTCTCTGAGCGAAGACACTGTGTTTATATAATGTTACTGTGTGCATGTCACTTCCTATGAGGGCTGAGGCGGTATCTTCTCATCTTTTTTGCGATCGGTTAATCATTACACACTGAGCTGTGTTTGCGAGAAGAGAAATCAGGCTGGTGGGCGTTTGCGTCGCTTCCATCTGCCTCTCACTCACACCATCCACTCTCTACTCCTTCACTCATTCCTTATCCTCTTCCTCTCTCTCTCGCACGCTCACAAAGGAAACAGCACTGGTGTCTCGCGGCTCAGATTGGCAGCATGATGCATCCACTGACACACCAAACACAATGAGACAACAGCATGGCAGCCACCTGCTCAAAGCTTTGCACACACACAGACTCAAAGTGGAGCTTGTACGTCGCCAAACATACCATCACATCTGTTCAGTGGAATTGCGAACACAATTAGTTAATAGAATGAATAGACTAAAGCAGGTTTTGACAGAACAAACATGTAGGTCTGCTAGTATCTGTGCCAGTTTAACTGAACAAGACGTCAGGCGTCACATATGATGATAGATGCCTAGGCAGCCCGAGTTTGGGCATCAGGCAATGATGCCATCCTGCAAGACGAAGCTTAGCTGGTTTAAACTGGTCTTCAGCTGATCTGAAAAGTCCCCAAAACCCCTCTAAAACCAGCCAAAAGACCAGCAAACCAGAGTGGTTTAAGCGTTTTTTGTCATGTTTATGATGGTATCAGTGGCAGATATGAGTAGAAGGAAAGACATACTAGCAGTCATTTTCATAACTGATTACTCTTGAGTCTGGCAATTATTTGTTCAGTTAATTGGATCATTTTTTTAACAGTATTTCATTTGTTTTATTCTATCAATGTGCAAATCAAAGTTTGTTTATGATAGTATGCTATACATTGTGTGGAAAAAGATTTCTAACGAAATGTTAAATACACTATAATTTACATATAGCTTTTCCCGCTATCAATATGTATTTTTGTGCTTAAAATTTTGTTTTTCTTCCTAAAATAGCCAAATTGACTAATTCAGTTTTCAAATATTCAGTATTTCTCTTCATGAATAGTTCCATTATATTTTATTGAAGTTTCAGTCAAAGGCAGGAGAGATCCTCTATTTGAAATCACATTTCCCAAAACACTGACACCACCAAAAGGTTAATTAGTAAAAATGCATACATATGAAGACTTCAGATGCAAAAGCCTCTAAGTGCCATCTGAAATTTTCTTCTAGAATGATCATTTTTATCAAGCTTGTCAGTCTCTGTTCAGTTATTTCACTTTAATGGCAATGAAAATGACCTATTGATTGTCATTAAAGTGAAATTACTGAACCTAAATATACAAGCTTGATAAAAGTGCAAATTTTAGAAGAAAATTTCAGATGGCACTTAGAGGCTTTTGCATCTGAAATCTTCATATTTTTTCACACTCGATAACAAAAAAACAACAGCAAAAACGTGTTTTTCTCTCTAAAAATAATCATACTGACTTTATCAGTTTAAAAATACTGAATATTTCTCTTAATTTTCCTTACAGACATGAATAGGTGAACGAGATTTGTTCTGCACACAAGTGGGTGGGGCTCACTGTATTCATTATCAATAGACAAACATTTCAAAGAGGCTTCTGATTGGTTCAGTCTATGGCAAATTAGGCTAGATGGCAAAATAACAGCTAGGTATAATGCCCTTTTCACAAGATGTAAAATAAATCTCTGATGTCCCCATCAGAGTGTGTATGTGAAGTTTTAGCTCAAAATATCCCACAGATATTTTATTTTTATATAGCATGTTAAAATTGTTACTTTTTGAGGGTAAGCAAAAACGCACTATTTTGTGCCTGTCCCTTTAAATGCAAATGAGCTTGTACTGGCAATCTTTGCCTTGCTGTACATCTAGCTTTATTTCCTATCTACTTATCTTTGCCATCATGCAAGTTTTTCGAGTGAAGTTTTTATGCAGACACACAAAGATTTTCCAGAGATTAGTGGAGGTTTGTGGTGCAGTTGAGGTTTAAGTTTTACTGCAGTAAATAGTACAAACAGATGAACATACCGGATGATTTCTTATCTTATTTCCAGTTGTTTGCGTGTATTCTGATCTATGGACTCTAATCTGTGGTCTAAGATCTGTGCTCTGGTGAGAACTGTGTGTGCTCCCCCTACTTGCGGCTCCCACTTCCTGTCACCTATACCCCCTATATACAACCATGTGCATCTAATCACTGTCACCCAGTGTCCAAAATTCTAATATAAATATATCCAAACAAAATAAAATATTATGCCAACAATAAACATAAATAAAGCTCCTATAGAGCTGCTGCTCCAGACACAGAGGGCGGAGCTTCAAGAGCTCCTGTCCTTTTACCTCACACAGACAAGCACTGAAATTTTCAAAAACTTTTAGCCTTTTATGTTCAAACCGGAGTCAGAAAGATGGAGAGACTCAAGAACAAGTGACAACATGTAGAATGCAACAGGACATTTCTGAATGGTGATGAATTTATGTAGCTTATGTGTAGTTATCTTCTAGTCATTGATTAGCTTATTCTGTCTTGATAATCTATAAATTGTGTCCCGGGGGTGGGGTTTATGTAAATTTTAGGGTTGATGATGTCACTAACCCGGGAGGAATGTCGTGTACTCCCTATACCAGCCGTTTGCTGTAGTCCTTAAAAAGCAATTTCTTTAAAGCAACAACATGGAACTTTTCCTCTGCGGTCGCCCTACAGGTTGGAAGCGGAATTGTCCATTACCGCTGTCGTAAAATGATTTACGGTTACTGTATATGAAGCATGCAGGTTTTTTTTCATATGGGCAATGATAATATTATTAATCTTCCCCCTTTCATAATTTATACATGTTTAGTAGACTAAACATTTTAACTCAAACATTTGCGATTTGCATGTCGATTGCAATGCTCAAATCTGAACGAGAATGATAGCGATAGCATCCTAACCATCTAAAACTACCATGTTAGTGTTTACTAGCTACCAGATTGATAATTCGCTCATCTACTAGCTGATTCATGAAGATAAATAAATGGAGGACCAGATAGTTTCCGTAACGTAGCCAGGCAGACAACAGATTAGAAAAACTAAAGATAGTATGCAAGCAATTTACAGTTACTTACTAGTTCAACAGCATGACGGCCAAGTCAGCATCGGTCTGGTAACTCTCCTCCTCCATAAGCTAACGCCAGCGAGCAAACGCTCGACCCATATTGATCCTCGTCCTGCCTTTCAGTTTATCACTCTCCCTTTTCCTCTTTCGACTCTACTCCGACAAAACCTTGGACTTCTTACGTTTCGCTGCTGCTTCAGCCATGACGAAAACAGACGTACGAAAACGCGCTGGTTGGCCACATTTGAGGAAGTGGTGGGCAAAGTGACGTATGCCGTAAAGCAGTCGAATTTTGTAGTTCTTTTTGAGCGCTGGTTACTACCCGCACCCCGAAGTTACATAGTGCCAGTAAAAGCGATACAGACCCCGTCAGGCTCTGGCAGACGTCTCATTCAACCTATTGTAAGTCGATGTACTATCACAAGGGTCTTGGAAATATATTATGAAGGTTGAAAAGTTACATGTTGTTGCTTTAAAAGAAAATATCTCCCTTTGCTTTGAACTTTGAGCGTCGTAACTTAGCAGATGTTGTTTATGCTCAAACAGCAACATTACACACTAACTAAAGTTAGAAAAGGGAAATCATAATCAACCACCCCTTTAACACATCTCAGAGAAACCACAGAAGATCTTTCACATTCACACAACAACCACCATTTGCAAAAACATTCTGGACCTCTTGACCTTGACAAAGGAGAAGAAAGTACAACGCACACCGGATTTTGGATGAGCTCCAATAAGCAGTAGTCAGCTCCACTTTTCGGTCTCTATTATCACAAGGGCTGAACTACATCCTGAGCTTTTAACAATGTGAATTTAAGGAATGTCCACTCCTTCCAAACTACTGACTTAGGGCGATATGACTAAACTCTAACATCAGAATAGGAGTCATTTTATTTCATGACAACATTATCATGATAAATCCAGTTATCTGTTATCCAGTAATTTTTGCTGGAAATTAAGTTTGTTATAAAAACTAATACTAGCTTACCTCAATGTACAGTAAAAAGTTCGATTTTTGAAGGCAAGTAAACAGTCCATAATAAAATAAGAACAAATAATCTAATTACAAGCAATAGGACAAATAAATATAGAAAAAATAAATAGTGTGCTTTTTCATTTTAGGTAAAAGAGAAGTAAAAATAAAAAAATAAAAACACAAAGTTAATTAATGCAGTGAAGACACTGCAGTATAATTGAACTTTTAAGAGCAATTAACCACGAGTGTTTAGCACCTTTATGAGTGCACAGAAAACCATATGTCAGAACACTGTGCGTGTACCAAATTAATGTTTACTGCGCTTGAAAAAAAAAAAAAAAAAATCCGCATGATTGTTTAAAATGAAAAGGCTTCAAAATGATAATGACACACACCTGATTTTTTCACCTGAACTTTTTTCCTTTACTTTAGACAGGACCGACTGTCTGTGTTTACATGAATACCTGCCATGACAGGCTTTTTGACTAACTCTGTGTGTAATTGACCGTTTAAACAATAAAGTGCGAAAAGGAACTCAATTCAGTATTTACTCTGTTTGAAAGATGGCTTTTTGTGTGCACACTTCAGGTGTCTGTCAGAAAAGCGTGTGATTACCGAACTGAGTTCTCTTTCATGTTTCACTGCGCTTGAATTGTTTAAATAACTTGAATGTTTAAAATGACAAAGCTTAAAATCAGAATCAGAAAGAACTTGATTGCCAAGTGTGCTTGACCAAACAAGAAATTTACCTTGGTATTGAAGCTTCCAATACACACATATAAATATAACAAGACACATAATAACATTTAAGAATAACAATTAGCCTAAGAAAGTATAAAGACAAATGTTTAGTCAGAATAAACATTTACAGATAATGAACATTTACAGTATTGTGAATAATAATATGAATAAAGAGAGTGATGGACAAAAAAGAGACCAAAAGAGACAATGAGAAAGATAACGAGATATAAAGACTATAGGCAGGCTTGAGTGAAAGAAAGATGAACAGAGAGAGAGAGAGAGAGAGGAATGAGAAATTGATAAGACACTGTGGTCTGGTCACGCAGCAGTGGACAAACAGGCCAGGACATCAGGAAAATGCCCCTGAGGTATTATGGGAAAAACAATGTCAGCATTGCTTGCCCTGTCACATGCTTAGGGTGTCCCATCTGACATTAGGTTTCAGAAGTTTGAATGCTTTAAATATGTGCCCCTCAAATGCAAGACAATTAAATGTCTAAAATATTTAGGAAAAAAGCTCTGTACTAATTTTCCTCAGAATTTAGGGGGAAAGTGTTTCATTAGGATAAGTAGAGAATAAATGAAAGCTTTCTACAAAATGTCAGCTCAAATAACTGAGGACAGATTTATTGGTTTTATCTAACTGCTGAATACAAAATACAACAACAACAACCAACAGATCTATCAGTTACAATGTTGTTCAATTTCTCAAATTGACTGTAACGAGAAGAATGGCAATAAACTTGACTCGGCTATCAGGCCGTCCCCTGAGACACATCTCACATCACAGCAGCCCCAGACAGCAGATCAACAGCTTTTCCCCACTTCTCCGTCTCATTTATAATCGGCCCGAAATTTAACAGACTGAATGTTTCATCAGTTTGCATGGCATAATTGCATCATCTGAACTGTGGCTAAGGTACAGCTGGTGTCAATCCTTCCCAGGTAAACTAAATTACCACTAAATGAGACAGGCACAGACAGTGACACTAATTTCAACAATGACTCCTCAATCGCAAAAATCCTTCCAGCCTGAGAAATTAAGTTTGACGTATATTTAAACTTTCAGTTTAAACAGTGTAATTTCCTAATATATATATATATATATATATATATATATATATATGAAGAGTTCAGATGCAAAAGCCTCTAAGTGCCATCTGAAATTTTCTTCTAGAATGATCATTTTTATAAAGCTTGTATATTTAAGTTAAGTAATTTCACTTAAAAGACAATTAATAGGTAATTTACATTGCCATTTAAGTGAAATTATTGAACTTAAATATACGAGCTTGATAAAAATGATCATTCTCTAGAAGAAAATTTAAGATGGCACTTAGAGGGTGTAACTTACATCCCATATTATATATATATATATATATATATATATATATATGAAGAGTACAGATGCAAAAGCCTCTAAGTGCCAGATATACAGAAGTCAATGTTCAATATTACGCTTATTCAAGACATCACAAATCGACAGCGGAATTTAACAGCGGAAACAACTCATTTATGGTCATACAGATAAGAGTAAGACATAATTCGCTACTGTAAAGGGTCTGTTTTTATTTGTGTACACTCACAATAAAAACCAAACATTGTGCTTCTTTAAAATAAAGATAACAAACCGGATGCCACTTTCTGCCGTCCCGGTTTCCTTTCTGTGAAGCTGGTAGAGCATGTCACAAAAATGAATCGAAACTCAGCGTATAGGCTACTAGCAAGCTCTTGCGTGCCATATGAACTCTTGTTACGGGTTGGAGTATGATCGTCTCTTATTCTTCTGCTGTTTTTCCTGTTGTGGCGGTTAGCAAACAGCGTTGCATTACCACACTTCTGGATTGGAGTGTGGATCGCCTGTGACCTAATGTAGTTGTCTTCTAACATGTATATATATCATATGTATGTGTGTATATATATATATATTATATATACATACACACACACTGTATATATGTATATACAGTATATATGCATGTATAACAAATTACTCTAAATTGTAATGTAGAAATATGCATTTTCTGTTTTGAAACAATATGTATTGTGAAAAGCGCCATACAAATGAATGTGAATTGAACAGAATTGAATATACACAAACATTCATAAATTATACATTTCCTTGTTCCAGTTAAAAGCCTGTACAGCGAGATCCTCTTCTTGGAATCACATTTCCCAAAACATTCACTCTTGTCAGAGACTTATCTTGTTTGACCCTCTCTTCCACTTGTTTATAGCTGAGATGAGAATTCACCGGCACAGAAAGCAACTGTTACTCTTTAGAAAGCACAATCCAAATAGTTTCTGGCTTCAGATATAGCGGGGTACAGTAATTCCTTCCTTGAACTGCTCAGTGAAGTTTCATCTCTCTTTCTATACCTCTTCCTCTCATCCTCTACTTCCACTAAGATTTTTTTTTTCCATGCACACACATGAGTTCACACACTGAGAGCAGTGTTTTGCGTGCCTTGCTGCATAACACAAGCCTCTTTCAGTGTTTCTCCATAAGGAACAGCCTGGGAAGGCGTGCAGGTGCAGACATTGGGAGTTTGGTCGAATGGAAACTGTGTGGTTACGTTTTCCTCTTCCTACCAGAACATGGAGTTCCCACCCCATGACACTAAGTCACAAACAAGCCCCTTACATATGCTGCATCTCAATCACAACCTTAAAATAAAATTAAACTGCTACAAATTAAATGCACAAATGGATAAATAATTAACTACATAAAAAAATTATGCATTTAGGTTAAACAGATGAGTGGTTGATCAATACTGCAAATGTCATTAAATCCGTAAAATTTCAGCATTTTTGTGTGCTGTGTTTGCTGTCATTAAATCTGTAAGAAATACTTAATAATAGTCATATTAATATTATTTAATAGCCACACTCTTTTATACAACACTTATTGTTATCTCTCATCTGTGGGTACTACAAAATACATATAAAATATTTTCTCTGACTCAAGCTTAACTCGGATGTCATCACAGAAACCGAGTGACAGACACGCAACCCTTCAGGGACAGATGGACAGGCAAAGTGACGAGAGTGACAGACAGAGCAGATGGTGACGTGAGACTCCCCTCCCTTTGGACTTGTGTTTTGCTGATACATGCCGGTTATCACTGGCCTATACTCAAATAAGAGGATTGAAGTTTACACGCTTTACTTTTCATGTGGCTGCTTCATTACTTCGTCTAATCAAAGAGCTGTTCTTCATTTATCAGCAAACTGTTTTTTCAAATGAGAGCTGTTACTTAATGACAACAGAGACAGCACTTCAGCTGTTTCTACTCTGATAATTTATTTTTTGTTTGATGATAATACCAACACTTGATATGCTTACATTTCAATGTAATTGGAGGAAATTCTGCCACCTTTATGTAAAACTACAAGTACTAAAGTTGAAAGTCACATGACTGTTTGTTTATTAGGCAAAATGCCTCAAAAGTGCATAAACATTTGTCACATAGATGTTGTTCTGTTGCTCAGTCCTTATCACAAAGTAGATGTGATGCATAAAGGCCTGCCAGTGCCTGTTCAAATGCGTAAAACTGCTTGCAGATCTCTCAAGGACACCAGCTTTAGCCTTGAGCACCAGGTGGACAGCATAGAAACTGACAGTGTGAGTGTGAATATGACTCCTGGATACTGTCTGAAATGTGATTCACGCCTTTACAACCAGAGGCATAGGGGTGGGCGATACGACCAAAGTCTTATATCAAAATATGAGTCATTTTGTTTTCACGATATCAGTATCACTATATAGTTATTTATGCTTAAAAAAATAATAATTATACCACTGAAATTTCATAATTCTCGTCCCTAATTTCAATATCACAAAAACCCTAATACTAGCCTTAAGCTTATTGAAAACAAGAAAACAGTCAGTGATAAAATAAGAACAGAGAAATTAATTAAGCAACAGGAAAATCCAGAATAGAACAAAGACACAACTAATGTGTGAATTAAACCTACCTGAAAAACTTCAAGCACTAGAAATAAGAAAATACATCAATTAAAATGACCTAAATATACAAAAACACTGCATAATCTTCACTGTGCACATTAAATATAAATTAATTAAGTGTGCTTGCTGAAAGCAGCACACTTATTGTTCTTCTTAAGTTTTCTTATTATTATTATTATTATTATTATTATTCCCGGGAGAAAAATTTTGGCCAGCTCCTGTGCCTAGGCCCTTTGAGACAGAGACACCGTTCCAACTTTAAAACGTTCGGTCAGTACCGGTGTAAGTTGCTCGCGAAGATGACATCACAAGTCCATGTCGTTCGTCCGCCATAGTGGATTGAACAGAAAGCGAAACTAAAGTTTCACAGGTCACAAATTTGGTCCGAACTTCACGAAACTGGACGTACATGATCCTTGGACCAAGCCTCACAAAAGTTACTAGAAGGATTTTTGATTTTCGGAAGCATTTGCCAGTCACAGACAAACGAAATCGGCGGCGTAGTCGCCAAAACAGGAAGTACTTCATATTTCAGGAACGCTGTCACGTATCGAAACCAAACTTTGTACATTAACTCGAGACTCCAAGGTGAGGATGTACAAGATCTGATTTTTTTTTTTTTTTCCTCAGGCTAATTGACAAACCCATTTACCTATGTCTAGGTTTCAACTCAGACTTTTAATGTTAATGCATTTAGACAGTAGGTGGCACTGTTGTATTACATTTCACAGAGCTGCCAAGTCAGTGAATAGACTGCATTAGTTTTTACTAGGTTTGCCTTAATAAATGCAGGGCATGAATTTCGTTTTTTAAACTGGGAGGGAATTCCACCGCTTATATGGGTCACATGGGGGGGATCTAAAGATTATTAGCCTATGCATCATACATTCGGTCTTCTTCGCTAACCGAACAATTGTCTGTGGCTGTGTTTGTGCGCGCGGGAAATATGCTGCGCATAACAACAGAAAACAAGGTGAAACGTGCAGTCACATGCTCAAACAATCAACAACGTCTCTCTAGATATGTAAAAACAAGTGGAAAGCGCGAGCGCGCCGCTCTCTCCTTTCCACATTCGCTTGCTGTCCCGTGGCGTCTGTCGTTGCTATGCAACCGTGAACTCCGATCGCCATGATGACAAGGAAGTATCAGCAAAAGATTAATAGATTTCTAGCCCTTGCATTAGCTTTACTCATGGCCGTAGCCAGCTATGAGGTCACCGAGGTCTGGACCTCGGTAATTTTTTTGTATTCAAAAATAAAATTTCAAGCTCTCTGAATGATTAATTAGCCGTTTAAACCACGTCACATGTGTGTTTGCAATTCATGTTGCTGCGAGAAGGTAGAACAGTGAACGGGGCTTGAGAGCGTGCGTGAGGTGCTTAAAACAAAGTAGTTTTTGACGCGTTCGACTCAAGTTCGAATTCGCCTTTTGCCGAAGTCGCTCTTCTCCCTTTTCCCAATGAGATGTAAAATGTATAGCTAACATAAAGGTCTCTAGCGTTATATTTTGCCAACGAACTAAAATCGAAACCGTGATATGGTTTTGTGCTTTATAAAACAGCACAAGACTTTAAGTATCCTATATAGGCATTATGTTTGTGCTGCGTGATTTAAAGAAAAGTGCGCACTTTGCTCACACGATCAAAGAGTTTATTTCTTGCTAGTGGAGAAGACATTAGGACAAAAATATTGTAATTTTCCTGTAGTGTAATGTAAAATATATTTTGAAATATTCATTTTCATTTAATACAGTACGTTTATAGGCTATTTTATGTCATAGGAATAATTATATAAATCATTATTATATTATTATACAAATTGTTTGGCGTCCTAAAACACCAGTGATAATTTAATGTAGACTGAGACTCTATATCATAACTAAAAAATATGTTTTAGCCCTCTTTAATGTCCAGGTACAAGTCAATGCTTTTTCTTTGTGCACAGTTCATGGGTTGAAGCCATTTTTTTTTTACAGTCTATGGTTGAAGCCCGTTAAAGCTCTTAATTTTGAGCTCTCAAAGTGCACCAGACTGATGCATTTAACTTTAAAATGTACAAAATTTTCTTGCGGGGGAGCATGTCCTCGAACCCCCCTAGAGGGACAGAGGTTTACCCAACATAGTTTTAAAAATCCTATGGTAAAGAACGATAATTTATTAACTTTACTCCAGCATAGTACAACAAAGTTCCTTTTAATGTCCTAAAATGTACTTGGACAAACTATACATTTGGCCTGCCTTAGGGGGGGCCTACAAGACATTGTGCCCAGGGGCCTCTGAATTCTTAATCCGGCCCTGCACCTCACCCCGGACCTCACTAATTTTCAAACCCTGGTCACGGCCTTGGCTTTACTACTAGATATATTTATGGAGATGAAAAATAATAAGGCGCCCTGTACAGCTATGATCAGCCAGGGTTTCCGCGGGGCATTAAAAAGCATTAAAAGTCATTAAATGGATTTTGCTTGTTCATGTAAATGTAAATGCGCAATCCCCACATTCCCGCACCGAAATTCAAGCCCTGAAATGGCAGCGGGATGTGTAACTCTAGCATATGGCGCATATGTTATATAAAGTTAGGCAAGGCAAAACAGGGTTATCCATGTTTTGCGACTGCATCGCTAGAGTAAGCTAATAGTGAAACTGATAGCGTTCTTCATTTAATTACAATATGAGGACTGACGGTAGGCTATAAAAATCAGCGTTTCTGTGTAGGTGATGACAACCATCTTGACAGCAGCAATCAAAGCATCGCTAATTACGGTTGACCTTAATTTGAGATAGTAAATTTGTTCCTAATCAAAGGGAACACTCAACCACAGAACAGCTGGGTAAGTTTTGTATTGGCTTATTGGATAAAGTAAATGAAGACTGTCATCACCTACACAGAAACGCTGTTTTTTATAGCCTACCGTCAGTCCTCATATTGTAATTAAATGAAGAACGCTATCAGTTTCACTATTAGCTTAGCGATGCAATCGCAACAACATGGATAACGCTGTTTGGCCTTTATATGCACAATCTTGAAAAAAGTACTATTGTTGAAATTCTCACATCAAGCAAACTTCAACGCACCCTTATCCACTACCTGCTAACGTTAGTGAACCGCACCAGAGCAAGCACACTTTGCAGTTCCTCCGGAAATGCACTTTTCTAGTTCTTATTAAACTTACAAAAGTGATTCAGTCAAGAGCAGTGAGAGTTTTGATTGTTTTAATTGTTTTAATTGATTAACATTAATGACAGATAGCAGCAGGTTTATTAGGCTGCTGTCACTTTAAGAACGAATACACAGATCCAATATACTGCTAGCCTGGCAAGCCAGACCTACATCAAGATGTTAGGTCTGGAAACTCACCAGACACGGTTTAATCCGAGGGGCGGGATAAACGGCTGTCTCTCAAATTCCCTCTGCACGCAATAGGACAGCGCTTCAACCAACCAGAGCGTTTTCCAAACAGCGGAGCTAACGTTAGTTGATAGATTCAACTTTTGCCATATCTGGCCGGCAAAACTACGAACACATCTTCCTTTTTTTAAGAATGACTTAAGTGCCGTTCTTTGCTCTTTTCTTAAAGAAAAACCTAACTCCAAGTCCTCCAGAGTCGTGGCCAAAGCCGATTCGAAAGACTGTTCTCCAGCAGCCTTCATTCTTTGTTTTCAAGTGGCAGGTAACCGGCGCAACTCTGTCGTCATTATGTTAAGCCCGCCCCGCCTGCTCTATACGCGACGTGATTGGCCTGACCCAATTTAGGTTTTTGCAGCTCGAAAGTCAATGGAGAGTTGCTAGACTGCCCTGGTTGCAAAATACATTTTGCTGCCGCTAGGGTGCGTCTAGATTTCTAGGCTAATATACTGCTACACATGTGTTTTCTTTCTCAACCGTTTACATTCATTTAAAACATAAATTACTGTGTTTACGACGTTACTCGCAAAAGACAGGAATTGACACATAAGGGTGTGTATTTGACTGTTCAAGCCCAATTAGGAGGCAAAAATATTGGCTGCTGTAATACTGTATAATTTGTCAATTATGAAACGACTTTCATTTCAGCTTTATAGCAGCCCTACAGAAGAAAATAGTGTAATTTAATTCAGCTCAATTTGGTTCAATGTTGTTTCAATTCCGTTCAGTAACAATGTCAATGTTGCAAAGTTAATCAATTACGAAACAAGTTCACAGTAACGAGTGCAAATGTAAAACAGAAATCCAGAACAGACAGACAAGTGGTTAATCAATATGCTTTTTTTCAGCAACTTCTTTTTTGCAGTGCAACCAATTGCAGTCCAGCCACAATTTGTTCCTGAGAAAAACAAATGCAAAAAACCTTTAGAAGGCATTGAAACCTGATAGAAATTATATATATAAAAAATAATTCTGTAGACTGATCATTCTTTCCATGAAATTACAATAAATGGGGCTTTTAAGCTTCAAAAAGGGCACAAAATCACCATAAAAGTGGTCTATATACGCTGTGCACTTTATTTCAAGTGTTTAGAAGCCTTTCTATATTGAAAAAGATTGGACTGACATGAATGAGTGATTTCCGCCATAGTCACTGTCACATTTTTTTTTTTTTGCAAGTTGCATTCAAAATCAGCTTGGATCAAGACCCAAAGAAGATGCATTTTGTAGTCTTTCATATAGGTCCAGACTTTCATTTAGGTTCCATTAGCGGAACCTATACAACTTCCTAGTCATTTATAAAGGCACTGGAAAGGTGATGACACCCATTATGAGCCATTCATCCCGTGGAGCTTCAGTAGAATTTGTCATTGTTAATATCCCAGGGTTAGCCTAATGTGGTGGACTGTCTCTGAGAGCTGCTTTGAACGACAGTGGACATGAGAGAATCTTCTGTGTTAAACTCTTAAGAGATAACGAGAGACTATCTGGTCCCTCATAAATGCACTGACTGTCCTCTCTATTAGCTACATAATTGCAGGCATCTTCAATGTACTTCTTGTAGCAACCTCTGAAGCAGGAATATAATTTGCTTTCGGTCCTTAAGGGAAGATCGTCCTGTTGAGGAACTGTTAATAAGATACATCCACATCCAGAGGGAGGCTTTTTAAAATTTACATCCGCATTGGGCCAGGAACCCAATGCAATTCAGTTTCTCTACTTCTTACTAGGAGCTTGAACGATACATTTGCTCAATCGTATTTAACCGGAATTGTCTGTCGACAGCAAAATACTAAGTATAACGGGTTTATTGCAACAGGGCATCTGAACACCCATACTATATCCAGCTACATCAAATGGGAATTATGACTTAGGCCTAGTGTTAATTCACTCAAAAAAGAAAATTCTGTCATTAAATACTCACCCTCATGTCGTTCCAAACCCGTACGACTTTCGTTCATCTTCAGAACACAAATGAAGACATTTTAAATCAAATGAGCGATTTCTGTCCCTCCATTGACAGTTATGCAACTACCACTTTGACGCTTCAAAAAGTTCATAAAGAGATAGTAAAACTAATCCATATGAATTCAGTGGTAAACTGCTCAATTCATATGGATTAGTTTTACGATCTCTTATGCTCTTAATGAACTTTCTGAAGCATCAAAGTGTCAGTTGCGTAGCGGTCAATGGAGGGACAGAATATATTCATTTGTGTTCTGAAGATGAATGAAAGTCTTACGGGTTTGGAACAACAATTTATTTGGATTTGGATATCTCTCCACAGACTACTTCCCAATTCTAGCTGACAATAGTTGTGATTGATTAGTGGCTCGTGGGAACTTAACAATACATGTGGCAAAGGCCAAAGAGCTTGACCCTGCCCAAGCGAGTAAAAGAAACAGCTGCTCCCCGCACAATTTACGTGACAAAGAAAACTTCGTTCTTTGACACTTTAACAGCACTGCCATGGTGAGGCATCTAGGATTTAAAAATAGAGTTTAAAATGCAGTACATCACATGATAATAATTACAACTCTATTTGGATGGTTATACTGAGTGGGTGTGTAGGCGTACCAGATGCATCCTTTTGGCATGATTAAGTGTTATAATTAGATAGATTGCCTCTGAAAAATATTTAGCGCAGTAGTGTTAAATGGCTAGGGGGGACCTATAAGTGCTCTGCTCAAGCTCATGGGGGATTGCGAATGACTGGTTTCCAGAACAATGTGAAAGGTCTGTGATGACTATGGAGGAATGTAAAGTAAATCTGACTGAGTCCAGAACGACTATTCTCAAAGAGTTCTGGTTTACATTTTGCTGGCTTTTAAAGATCTGTATACCAGTGGTTTTGCACTGCATACTTGACACTTAATGGAGAATTAAAATTGTTTACTAACTGCTGTCACTTTGTTTTTTTTGTTCATCTGTTTTTCTCTGTCTCATAACAAACAGATTCATATTTGTGTACAACACATTTTTGGATTCAGCCTAAAGAAATTATTAGCAACATGATGTATCGACTTCAAACAGTGACTCCAGCAATTGTACCTCAGTCATTGAACGTTATTGACAGAGAGGAACAATATAATTAGGATAACTTTCAGAACTTTTTTTTCAGCTCATGAATGATGTAATAAATGACAGGCAATCAGAATCTAGCAAACTTTAAAGAGCTGGCACTTTTAAAGCAGCAAAGTAACAGGTCATTTGATGGCAACATGTAAATGTAGTTTAAACATGTTGTATAAAGGCGGTTCACACCAAGAACGATAACTGTAACTATAAAAGTTTTAATAATCATTCTAATTTTAATTCTAATGGCATAGGGAAGTCCACACCACAGCTTTAACTATAAACACACAGATACACAATATCTTTGGAATCACTTTCAAAACAATTTTTACAATAAAAACATTGACAGCTAATCAGAATCCAACTGACTGAAGCGACAGATGACATTGTCCACTTATAATAAACAGAACGTTTTCGTATGTTGGTGTGGATGCTAAAATAGTTACTGTTATAGTTACTATCTTCATGTATGTATCATTTTATCATATTTCTTAAAAGTGCCATTAATTTGTTTATGTTCAAATCCGATAATTTGCTATTTTGAGTGAATCTTTAAAAACTCTTTAAAAAGATAGCACACGTACGTCTAAAAGATGTCTGTTAAAGATCACTTCATCTGGAAAGCATCTGCCGTTTACTAACATCTGATATACGTCTTTAAGATGTCAGTTTTACATACATTCCAAATCAAAAACATCTTAAAGACATTTTCTAAACGTCCATTTGACATCTGACAGGAAACATCAAAAATACATCTTCCAGATGTAAACAAGCACATCAAATAGACGTCTCCCCGTGATGTACGTGTGCTATCCAACTTCAGTAAATATGCAAACAGTTATTTTAAGGTCTGTCCACATTATGTACAATACAAGTACCGTAATATGAGGACTCACACTGCAAAAACAAAACAAAAAACAATCTCAATATGGCAAACCCCGCGGAGTTAACACCATATTTTTCTATTATTCCAATTCTTGCTCTTATCGCATTGGTTACTTTCCAGTTAACTTCTATGGCGTAACAATTAAATCCTCTCCGAATTCAGAATCCGAATCAGCGTTTTGTCTGCACGTCATCCAGTTTTGCAAAAACAAAGTAACTCAGATCAGAATGAAAACATATCAGTGTAGCTTTTATGGTGCGTGGGTTCTTAAAATAGCAACTACGAGAGAAAACAGCCGAACACTTAAAATAAAGAATCGAGTTGACACCAGCACCGCTAAATCAGTTCCCTTTGTCACTGGTCTCACAGCAAAAACTTGATTTAAAGCGATTCACAAACTGCTGCTCTCTTACCATAGTATGAAGGAGGAATTGCACTTTTCCTTGCCATTGCACCTCCGACGAGCAGTCCTCGCGTGTCTTTTGTTTATGTGATTGCATATGAAGCTGTGGACGTGAATAGCGTCTCTAGCACTAGTCGTCCACATATATAACGCTAATCTGTGATCTGCTGGGCCACGCAACGCCGCGTCACTGTGTTTACAGCGCCATCAGCAGTGAGACAATGCCCACGCAGAGGCGGTCTATTGGATGAGTGACGCCTCAATTGTCCAATCGCTGAGTGCCATCGTCTCCCAAAAGCCAATCCAAACTCAGGAGGCAGGACATATCGTAATACTGGTGGGAAAATAGAGACATTTCTCACTTCTCAGACAGGCACGGGAAAACACTTCAGTGACTACATGAGAACAAAGTAAATCAGCTGAAAACAATGTTCCAGTGTTTTGAAATTCCCCTGTGCTGCTCGACACAATAAAGTATTCTGAGTATTTATGTACACTATGGCCTTGTGGCAACCACAATGATTGGTGACCATATAATTAGATATAGCCTAAATCATGTAGTAAAGGTCACAAAGGTTTCTGGTTTGGTTGCATTTTTTGTTCCATCCTAAAAAAAAAAAAAAAAAAACATTTATTTAAGAACCAAAATATATGTAGATAAACTGTTTGATTAAGATATAATTTTAACATATCAAATCTGTCAAAAATAAAATAAAACGGAATCAACTACAAGCTGTGGAAAGCCATTGTATTAAATCTGCCAACATTTGCATTTCACCACCTGATGGCAGTAATGTGTTGTGATAGATGCCAATGTAAATTGATCAAACATGTCTGATCTGAAACAAGTGTTAAATAAGGAAAACATAGAATCCCTCAGGATAGAAACCTCCTGATTTAGGCAACCTGAAAGTTCAGATTTTGATTTGTTGCATATTCGGTAATGCAGTGAAATTACTTAATGATTAAAGGTTTGGTAAAATTCAATTCTTAACAGAATCCAACTTTTTCTTTGTAATGCAGAGTTCCAAAAACTCATGCAAATGCAATGCATTCTTTTAGAAACCTTTTGACTAGACAATCAAAAATCAATTAAGACTCCAGTAACTGGTCTAATAAGCAATAATGATCTTTTATTTTCTTGCAAATGGGAGCAGCAGCAACTAATTGATCCTGAAAGTCTGCAGGACAAAATGATTAAGGTACTATAAGAACCAATAGGAACAAAGGAACTATAAAGTATATTGTCTCTAATTTAATTTAAATCTTTTTTCAATTAAAAAAGACCTGGCATCTTTGTGTGTGTGTGTGTGTGTCGAATGGGTCTGACAGGTAGATCTATACCTGTCATCAGGGTCAAGATTATATGCAAATAAACCATATTATTAATTAAATTAATTGCACAATGGTTTTATTTACTGAGTTTCCTTATTTCAAATGGTCAATTTTACAGAAAATGATTAGGATGACGAAGGTACTGCCTGAATTATTTCATGAATTGCTGAGTGAATTTGTATTTGAATAATGATGGCTTTACATCTCATATATTGCAGGCTAGCTTGTAAAGATGCTTACGTGAGCTGCACTAAAATGTGTGAAGAACAACAAACTGATGCTGCTGCATAGGTATTGCACTGTTTTAGTATTAAATGACTTGTGGTGTACACTCTCCTGCCACTTTATTAGGTACACTTACACATTGCTAGTACCGGGTTGGACCCCCTTTTGCCTTCAGACCTGTCTTACAAGGTGCTGGAAACATGTACAGGTACTGGTCCATACTGACATGATAGCATCACTCAGTTGTTGCAGATTTGTCGGCTGCACATCCATGATGCAAATCTCCCGTTCAACTACATCCCAAAGGTGCTCTATTGGTTTGAGATCTGGTGACTGTGGAGGCTATTTGAGTATAGTGAACATTGTCATGTCCAAGAAAACATGATTTGACCTTGGTGACATGGTGTGTTATCCTGCTAGAAGTAGCCTCAGAAGATGTGTACACTGTGATCTTATTTTCTTTTAAAGAAATCGTTTTTTAAGGACTACAACAAACGGCTGGTAGGGACTACACAAGCTTCCTCCCGGGTTAGTGACATCACTAACCCTAAAATTGACATAAACCCCGTCCCCGGGAGTGTGATTTATAGATTATCAAGACAGAATATGCTAATCAATGACTAGAAGATAACTACACATACGCTACATAAATTCATCAACTAACCATTCAGAAATGTTGTCTACATGTTGTCACTTCTTCTCGAGTCTCTCCATCATTGTCTGACTCCGGTTTGAACATAAAAGGCTAAAAGTTTTTTAATTTTAAGTGCATGTGTGTGTGAGGTATGTTGTGGCAAAAATATTCATTAAACAATCATCACCTGCGTAAGAGACATTTCTGAGTCAAATTGTCTTTAAAAAGTATTTATTCTTGCAAGAAGGCCCAGTTGCCACACAGAAGTCACCAGGACAGTCTGTGAAACAAGTGCGACCAGGAGAGGGAGGGCAGAGGAGTCTTTATACTGCTTTCAAGGTCTTCTGCTTACAGGCCCTTATCTAAACAAGGGAAGGTTTCTCTGCTAGTCATCTAATTCTGCTGAGTTTATTCTTACAAACTCACAAGTTCTAAATTGGCCGGCCTCTGACCCTAGGGGTCAGAGCCCCTTTTCAACCTGCCTCCTCCTGATGTCTCACCTGTTTCCCAGTGTTTAAAAACATTAGTCATATGTTGGCAGACTACGTACAGTCCAGCAATGACCATTTCAATGTCTTAATAATGAAAATAATGAAAATCAACACTGTGAATCAATGAAAATCTAAATTTTCCATTACAATTCCCCCTTTTTATCATTCATTGATAACTGATCAATCAAGACAAACCAAACCATAATAATACTTAAACTGTTCATCTCTGATTTTCATATGACTGATCACTCTTCTTTAAACTTGTAGGAAAAGAAAGGATTAAAATGAAATAAGCTTAGGCTGTTTTTGTAAGGATAGGCCCTTAATTTTATAGCAAGCAAATAAAGGTTTATTCTGAAACCGGGCTAGACGAATAAGCACTGTTATTGCATCCCCAACACTATATAGATCGGACCCTCAGTCATCTCAGTATAAACAAGAAAAAGTGTAGGTTATATTTAGTAGGAAAACAACACATCAGTTCAAGACATAAACTATTACACAAAGAAAAGGAAAAAGTAGATAAAAAATATCCCTCAATTAAAACCCTGTCCTTGTATGCCACCTCGTAACACGGATGGCTACTGTTTTTAACCCTCTTTACACATTATCACCGTCCTTAGAAAGAAAGAATTTAGAAAGTAAGAAAATAGGAAAATGAAAAACACCCTCCAAATTGACCACGTTACTGTAGCTTCCACTACTTCCACATCATTGAATAGAATTTCCACTTTTCCTGAAAACATTTGCACCAATCAAATCATTAGATCTATATCAATACTAAGCACTAGTTTGATTTAATCAAATAAAATCATCAACATCATCACAAAACAAATTATTCAGCTAAACTTAAACCATTAGTTGGTCCACATCCTCCGTGTCCTCCTCACTGTCAGCAGGTCGTGTTCGTTTACCCCATGGACATTCCGTCTTCACCAATATGACACTTTGCGTGCCGTAGAGAGGATTTTCCATCGCTGGCAAGGGAGGGTACGTTACTAGCACGTCCTTGACCCCTCACTGTCCTTCGCGTCGGCGCGTGGGGTTGCTGAGGTTGGTTGGTGTAGTCTAAGGTCAGAGGCGTGGACCCAGATGTCACCCTCTCCAACCATTTTCTGATCATTACAAGATTTTTCCTTATCCCGACCGCACCTCTACTGGAATTAACCATTTCCTGCCCGCTGTCACCTGTGAATGCAGACCCTAGCTATTTTGTTATTGACCGCTTGTCTGGCCGGTCGTCCCTTTTGGTGTGACCTGTTGAATCAACAGCCTGAAACATATTGTCACCAGATAATTTTGCTCACTGAATGGCACTGAAAAACCTGAAAGGAAAAAACTCTCAACCCGCTTTGCTCATGTTAATAAAACAATATTTATACATTTGGAACAGAATCAGTTCTGTTCGACACAATCCATCCTGACATCCTGCAAAAGGAAAGTTTTAAGTTATGCGCTGCGCAAGGTGTGGCCTTTCTGCCACAATAATAACTCAAGCCAGGATAGTCAGCCAAATTCATCCATAGCCATTATTTTACTGGCACACTTTGACCTACATCAAAAGTCTGCATGCTCTGTAAAGAAAAACAACCGTCGAGGTTATTGTCAGATAGTAAAGTACACAGTTTCTTTTGTCTGCTGTGCTGACGCAGCCTTCGCTGCCGCATCTGCCCTGGAGTTCCCTGTTGAAACAGTCCTTATTAGCACACTTACAGACAGCAATTTTGTTAGGGAGAAAAATGACTTCTTACATTGCTTTTACCCAGTTAAACGCAGTGTCCTCCCAACATTTATCGTCCCACCTGTTTGATTGCATTCAGCAAATTTGAACCCCTTGGTATGGCAATTGTTACCATCCCCCTTTTGATGCATGATATAACTTGTGCATCAATTTAACATAATGGTGTTTGGGTAAACAAAGTTTTCAACACTAACCCAAACGTTGTCCTTCAGCCAAATTTCCCCCCAGACATCTTTCTCTGCCTCTGAAACAAAACATTACGTAGGCCACAATCTCATCTTCTTATCTAATAATTTGAAGGGCAACGGTCCTGAGTCTCACTGCTTTTCAGGCCTGTTGTTTGGTCTCTTAAGTCAGTCATCTACAAACATTTTCCAATGTCAAAGTAATCAATTGTTTCTATCAGGTCAGGTCGTCGTGTACAGACTTGGTCAGTATCAGTCAAACAACATTCTCCTCATTTGTTCACAATAATCATAAATGTGAGGGGCTCTCTGGATAATTTGATATTGACTTAGCCAATGTGTCACTTTTGTTTTTTTTTCCATCAAATCTTCATTCATTTTCAATCATTTTCGTTTATATCAACCCATGATGGACGACGATCTACAACTTCACAATTCCCATTTACATAAATACTCAACCTGATCTAGAAAGTAATTCAAATCAACACCATAAATGACTAAAGTAATTACTACCTGACAGAGGTTGATGACCAATCAACTTAAAACAGAATAGCTCCCCTAAACTAACACATACCAAACATGAATCAACACACACATACCTGACTATGAACCGCTCATATTCTCATATTCATATCTTTGATTTTAACTCTAAGCATATTTAAATTTTAAATAAGATTTTAAACTTCTCATTTTCCTGTAGCTTTTATCTAATTTTACATGGTCTCTTTACCAGTTTCAAAGACCGTTTGTTCATTATCATTATTTTGCTTCAACTTGCTTTAGCATGCCGATAACAGAAAGACTGACAGAATACCATCCGTTCCTTCACTCAAGCAGTCTCTCTCACTATAAAACAAATAATCTTTTCAACAGCCTCCTAAGACTGTAATTTAGACAAAACATAATAATAAATTCATTACAATAACCTTTGACCGTTAACCTTTATCCAGACTTTTCTTGAATCTACAAAAGCTGTCTTCACCTTTTGCCACCACCACGTCTAATGACCTTCAGGATTTAAAACCTACAAAACATATCTTACATATCTTAAAGACATATTATTTCAATATCAACTTCTATAATATTTTCCTTGCCCATAAGGCAACCAGCATCATGTTCCTGACATAAATTAAGTTTTGTTACTGTCTCCACAACAAATAATGACAATCACCTCACGGTCTCAGCTGGCTCTTGAAAGCCCATTCCCATCAGCTCTTTATCTATAATCTTCATCAGGGTGTTGTCCCCTGGCATGGTTGCAAACACTTGTCATAATGAAAAACAAGCCATACAATGAATGCGGTTTCTTGCAAGTGGTATATAGAGGAACTCACATTTTCTGGGGCAGACTGCCGTAACTCCTCACAGCTCATCTCCCCTCTCAATGTTCTGCTGATGCTGCTGGCCTCACAGTCATCCTCTCAACTCTAATACCTTTCTCACATAAAAACACCTCCCTTCAGGAGATGCCCAGTGTCAGCGTGACCCCCTGCCTTAGGTTGACCTCTGGCCAAAGGTTCTTACCCGTCCTTGAGTAGCCACTTCGTGCACACTGGTAACCGCTCTTTCCCACCACGAAATCAGTTTTCCCCAACAGACTCAGTTGTTTTCTGGAGCTTAGGAAAGGCACATTCAAGAGTCACCGGAGCACTCTGGACTGCCTAATAGTGTTAACACAGGGAGACAGGTTAATAACAACAGTATTTAATCACCTAAATCTTTTAAACATCTTCAAATCAGCAAAATCGCAACTGAATCAACCGTCCATTCAGTGTACTGTTACATCTGTAGCCAGAGCCATCAGCCCTGTTTCATGGTGGAGGCTAAAATCAGACAAAGTAGTTACTGGTCCTAAACTAGTCAAAAATGTCACTTCTATCGTTTAATACTTCTTTAAAGTCATTCAGTTTTACTTTTAAAACATTTACAAATTTCCCTTTAAATGTATGAAATCTGAACTGCCTTGTAGCATGATTTCTTTTAACATCCATGTCTATGGTTTTCAACTAAAACAATGTGCCTTACTATATTTATGACACAGGCTCAGAAAACAGCTTTTAGCTGACATTGAATGAGAGAGACTCTGAGGCATTTAGGACTGGTACACTGCATTCTCTTCTAAAATTGAACTTTACCTACCATCTTTTAACTCTAGCCCAGCAGCAAGGCATCTTTGCCAGAATTTACATGTATTTTCAAATAAACATAATTTTTACATTTGTCTTTTGCCCACATCAGGGAATTTAGACATCATATTACAAATTTCCTCTCAGATCGTGTCTCTGTCGCACTGGACGTCTTAGCCACAGCACACACCAGATTCAGATAAGCAAACTGTTTCAGCCAATCACATGCTTATCTTTTTAAAGCAAAACATCAGCTCTTAGTTCTTTCATGGTCAACCTCCACGTCTTTCTACACATTTTACATTTAGCAACTGTTAATCCAGTAATACTGCTTATTTGATGACATTTCATCTCAATTTTAGTTGTCAAGTTCTAATTACTTCAATGTTTTTTTTCTAGCAGTTTATCAATCTGCAATTAGGATTCACACTAACTTTGAGGAGTAAAGAACTCTCCGCTTGTGATGCATTTTTTGCATTTATCATTGTAAATAATCTGTCAGATTAGTCTCTCTACATCATCTAAACCCTTTTAAAGTATTCCATTAAAAACACAATCATCCTTTTAGTTAACGGTACTTTTAAAATATTTTGCAACTCATTTGTTGGAGTCATTATTATCTGTAATTTTACATCAACCTGTATTCATCAATTCTAGCTCTTTCCTTCAAAAGGATTCCCTTAAGACTTAAATCTTTCAACCTTCTTTTAACCTTCAATCTTCTTACGACTTCCATCTATTAACTTTCTTTTCTCCCTTGCACGTTCTTTTCACTTTCTTTAGCACTGCGTTCACATTCTTAGTTCTTTCTCAGACGAAAACTTTAATATCATCATTTAAATACTGTTCTACTTTCAAAAACCCACATTAATCACATGACTTTCACGTTATCACTTTCTTTTCTGAGTGTCCATTTACAATTACGGGCTAAATGGCCCTGCTGACCACAATTAAAACACTCTCTTTACCTATAGTTTGATCATTGAGCTTGCAAACAGCTCCAACTTACTGCACACCCTTGAAGCAGTGTGTCCCGATCAGGAATGTAAACAGAGCCACTGATAAACAGTTCTCTGTATTCTTTTACAGTCCACCAGTGTGGATTCAATCCCAATAACCAAATCATACTCTTCATAAAGTATAAACATTTGTGCTATATGCCATCAATTTTATTAAAACTGGGTTGAAACAGTATTCCTCTATCAAATGGTTAGGCTGCAGATTCAACTTAACGTTATCATTATTTTCTCAGTCCCACTTATCTCTGCTGTTATTCACACTCATTTCTTGCTTTTCATTCAAACCAACATTCAACCGTTGCTTAACAGTTTTATACACACATGTTTTGCACTGGCACAACTTTTCTATGTCTAACATGCCCTTTTCCCCATAGTTTTCTTCATTGCACAGTACACCGGCGTGCAATATTTACTATTGGATGTTCCCATAATGGCTGTCTTTTCCTCTTTCACTATTGCTCGTGGCTTTTAATCTTTTATTAGCGCGCACTAGACTGACTATTCACCCAAGCTCAGAAGGGTTGAAATTAATTCTGCTTACTCTCAATGTCTCTCTCTGGACTGTTCCAGTGATTAATTATTTCAGCTCTTGAATCAATTTCCTATTAACGAGTACTTGGCTTCTGGTTCGGACAATATCTTTGATCTTTCGTCTCAATTTCCGTTCCCTTATGAAGCCACCCTTCCCCGTATCAACGAGTACTCAGCTTCGGTCCGGACAATTTCTTGACCCCTGAGGTCTCAATTTCCGTGCCCTTTTTAAAAGCCGCTCTTCCCCGTACCACAGCTCTAGTTTCAGTTCCCAAATACAGCCATCATGGTTCACCCATACATTTTCTTAAAATCCCCAAAAGAAAATATTTACTGTCTCTTACCAGAGATGCTTCTGTTGCCACCGGGTTCTTTCTGATTCCAGTGGAATTCCTCCTGGCCCTGATAGCAGTTGGCTCTTCTCTCTCAATTCTGCGAGGTAAGACTAAAGCCTGTGCTTCAGGATGATCAATCGTCAATCCGCTTTACTCAGGGCCAGAAGAAACTGCCATGGAATCCCAA
Organism: Scardinius erythrophthalmus; assembly: GCF_964197995.2. Taxonomy (NCBI): domain Eukaryota; kingdom Metazoa; phylum Chordata; class Actinopteri; order Cypriniformes; family Leuciscidae; genus Scardinius; species Scardinius erythrophthalmus. The sequence goes on along the minus strand of NC_138240.1, from coordinate 10,139,415 downwards.
CTTCTGACACCAATTGTTGTGGCAAAAATATTCATTAAACAATCATCACCTGCGTAAGAGACATTTCTGAGTCAAATTGTCTTTAAAAAGTATTTATTCTTGCAAGAAGGCCCAGTTGCCACACAGAAGTCACCAGGACAGTCTGTGAAACAAGTGCGACCAGGAGAGGGAGGGCAGAGGAGTCTTTATACTGCTTTCAAGGTCTTCTGCTTACAGGCCCTTATCTAAACAAGGGAAGGTTTCTCTGCTAGTCATCTAATTCTGCTGAGTTTATTCTTACAAACTCACAAGTTCTAAATTGGCCGGCCTCTGACCCTAGGGGTCAGAGCCCCTTTTCAACCTGCCTCCTCCTGATGTCTCACCTGTTTCCCAGTGTTTAAAAACATTAGTCATATGTTGGCAGACTACGTACAGTCCAGCAATGACCATTTCAATGTCTTAATAATGAAAATAATGAAAATCAACACTGTGAATCAATGAAAATCTAAATTTTCCATTACAGGTAAAAGGACACTAGCTCTTGAAGCTCCGCCCTCCGTGCCAGCAGCAGCAGCAGCTCATTTGCATTTAAAGGGACAGACTCAACTGTGCGTTTTTGCTCACCCTCAAAAAGTGACAACTTTAACATGCTATATACAAATATCTGTGGGGTGTTTTGAGCTAAAACTTCACATACACACTTTGGGGACATCAGAGACTTATTTTACTTCTTGTGAAAAGCGTATTATACCACCCTTTTAAATATTATGAGGGTACATGAATTTAACAAAAAAATAATGATGTGCACGTATAAATTATTTCTAATAAGTGTAATGCAATGTTCCATAAAAAACAAGAATTGTCCATTTTAAACATTACATAACTATGTTTATGTAATGTACAGATCTATGTTTTTGCTTGTTGTGTTCTTTTGTCGGTTACTCCCAAGAGCTGCTGTACTGTTAGATACTGTACAGTGTCTTGTTTTGGCTTTGGGTCTTATCTAAACAAGCTGTACCTGCAGTGCCAATGATATCACATGCGGCTTCCGTCCATTTATTCCAACCCAACAGCATACAATGGTTGGTGTATATTCTTAGTTTGTTGCTCAGCAGTGTTTGCTTTCAGTGTTTGATGTTTATATTATTCCTAGTAAATTGAAGTATATAAACCAGCATCTTTAAAAGACTGGACATAAAATTAAACAGGATAAATCTGCATGATTAAGCCTTAATACTGTAATATTAATGTTGCTATGATTACTCTTTAGATGAACGTGACAGATGTTTGCTAGCATCTATTTATCGCACACTCACCAAATAACCTCACTTTGTACTTAATGAAATGTTGTTTGAAAAGGCTTTTGAAGTGTAGTCTGTGTAACCATTGTATAGGCTACCATTAATTTTTTTTTATACTTTTGCAAGAAGTCTCTTATGCTCAACAAGGCTGCATTTATTTGATCAACAATACAGTAAAATCAGTATAATATTGTGGAATATTATTACATTTTAAAATAACTGTTTTGCATTTTAATATATTTAAAAAATGTAACTTATTCATGTGTTTTTTCAGGCTCATTACTCCAGTCTTCAGAGTCACATGATCCTTCAGAAATCATTCTAATATGCTAATTTTGGTGCTCAAGAAACATTTCATATTATTATCAATGTTGAAAATAGTTGTGCTGAGGAATATAAAGAACAATTATTTTAAATAGATTTTTCTGTAGCATTATAAATATCTTTACTGTCAATGTAATGTGTCATTGCTAAAAAAAAAGTATAATAATTATTATTTTAAAGCAATCATAGCCCAAATGTTTGAACGGTAAATCAGCTACATACAATGAGAGCCTCAGTCCTTTTGTTGTGATTTCCTATGTTGTTTTGTTTTTTTTTCGCGATAGAACGTTCAACTGCATGTAATGCTCTTATTATATACCAGACTATTCATATAATTTTCCTCCCTCTTGACCAACAGTGAGCTACTGAAGACTATTCTTTCTTTGGGAAAATGGCTGCTCTAATTTCATATAGGTCTAAATTTAGGAATGGTCCATCTTGAATATTTACATATCTTCTATTCATTTTGATCTGAGAGCTTGATTGAAATTTGAGGTATTTCTTTCCCTGAAGCTATCAACATAGCAGTAATAAATGGTTTGGATACATTTAGACCAGATACTGTCCAAGCTTGGCTACAAAACTTTGGATTCATTCCTTAGGACAGACACATGCTCCATTCTGTTTATTATAAGATGCCCTTAGATAAACAATCTTAGGATTGTTCACCATGTGAAACTCTGGGGGAGTGCCTTTCTTCACTGCTATGAATATATTAACATTCACAATTGTCCCCTGCTTCTCTGTGATCACCACTGTCTCATAAGGAGACAGCTCATCTGTTCAGGGTGCCACGTAAAAAGGCCAGACACTTGTTGGGTTTTGGTTGGCTCCATCTGCTTCAGGATCTTAAAATAGCTTGTGCATGGATATTCATGCTGAACATTTCTGGGCTACAGTAGAGTAGGCCTGTGGTGTAATAGAGTTAGAGTTGCACGATTCTGGATAAATTGAGAATCACGATTTTCATGTTTAAAATAAAGTTCACTATTCCCCCTCAATTCTGAATAGACAACTAATCAAAATAACATGTACTTTAGAGGTTCTATTAAAATGTTAATTGCTGTACTATTTAAGTAGCCTATTTATACTGATTCAGTGAATGATTCAATGACGAATTTTTAAACAGTTCAAATATATTTGTATTGTTTCTGTATCTTTATTCTGTAAATATTTAGACTTTATTCTTGTAATTTTAGATTTTTTTTTAGATTTTTAGATTTTTTACGTTGCGGTTCAGGGCTTCCATGGTACAACAACTTATTTGTTTCACATGTGTTTGATGTAGCTATTGAAAGCATAATTTTTTGCATCTCGTTTTCTTTAAGACTGTATTGTATAATATGCTGATGTGTTTATAGGCTACTAGGTTCATTTATGAATGCAGTTCTCACGGCATAAACAAGACGAGCCAAAGAATTAAAACTACACCTTGTTCGGTGGCTTTACAGAGGTTTACAGAGCCGAATCGTTGTCATTTAGGAATAAGATTGTGTGGGTGCTTGAATCGAGACCTTTTACTGAATCGTGCAGCTCTTATCGAGTCAATGAAAGGTTGCAAATTCAGAATCAAAAGCTATGACTTATCTACAACTTTTTGAAATGCTGTAAATATTTGAAAATTGACATTCAGGAAATATCGGGGAATTTGGTCCTCTGAAGCTTGAATTGATCTGATGTATAGCCTAGGCCCTCTGGCCTATAGGCTATATAGGCCAATGTCTTATTTTTTACTTAATTATTAAAAACGACAGTAAAAAGTATAAAATACTATATATACAGTACATAACCAGTCATAAGCTTCATCATGTGACACTGAAGACTTTAGTAACGGCTGATAGAAATTCAGCTTGACCATCACAGGAATAAATTATATTTTAAAATATATTCAAAAAGAAAGTAGTTATTTTAAATTGTAATAATATTTCACAATATTACTGTTTTTAATGTATTTTTCATCAACTAAATGCAGCCTTGGTGAACATAAGAGACTTCTTTAAAAAAAATTACTTAGAATAACTTTTGACCAGTGTCAGGGGTCATCTGTTCCCTTTTGGTTTTGAGACTCTTATTTTGAAAATATATTTTTTTTCCCTACTTGTTTGCTTGGGGCAGTTGTGGCCTAATGGTTAGAGAGCCAGACTGGTAGCCGGTAGATTGCGGGCTCCCCGGGCACTGCAGCAAAAAAACTAAAACAAAAGGCTTTGCCTATACTGCTCCAGGTGTGTGTCTGTCCACGGTTTGCAATGTGGACAAATTTGGATGGGTTAATTGAAGACAAATTCTGGGTATGGGTTTCCATAGTTGTCCTTCACATCATGTCACTGTTTAATAAAGTGCTGTGTGGTAGATTTTTCCTAAACCTAACTACCTGGGTCTCGTCTACAATCGATGTCCCCTTACGTCTACAGTCAACGTTTTGTCTATCTAGGTCTCATCTACAGTTGACGTTTAGTCTATCTGGGTCTCGTCTACAATCGACGTCCCCTGGACTTAACTTGTTCCCCAACTAACTAATAATAGACAGACTTCAGCAAATGTCCTTTTAAATGCTTTAATCACGGCCGGGAGAGTTCTCAGACAAATTTCTGAGAGAATCCCACCAGCAAACAGGAATACAACAGTTTTTATAGAATAGGAGCATGGCGAAAATGATACATTACATAATTTCCCTACAATTTGATTGGTTCTTCATAAACAACCCCTTCTCTTACTAGGTATAAGCAAACTCTAGACATCTTTACTTTCATTTCCCCTACTTGTTATTTTAACACTCACACACTCAAAGTCATGAGTTTTAGCCAAAGGGGAAACATTCATTTAAAATTCAAAAGCATATGAATGTTGTTCCTGCAAGAAAAATAAATGTTAGTTATGATTAATTAAAAAATCCATCACAGCTGTCATGACTACTTTCATTCCTTGCTATATTCATATTTAATAATTATTTTTTTAAACATTGCTGTTTCTTTGCCTTCAGTGATTAAAACTGTTAGGATTTCAGATTATTAAATAAACTCCTGAAACATATGCCTAGTGCTGCATTAAAAGAGGCACAATATCTGATTGCTGCTTTTTCAAGGCAGTAATACCAACTTTATGTGATCATTCTGAAAATGTATCTGTCCATTCAATGGAAGAGCAGCGGTTTGTGACCTCATCAGAGAGGTAAGACTATTTAATTCAGATAAGCTTTAATTTTATGCCAAACGCATCTCCAACTATCTTCCTGTCACCACAGCCTCAGCCTCAAGGAGTGATTTAATCAAATATACTAATGAGACAGACGGAAAGGCAAGCAAAATCTAATTCTCATTTGTCTCCAATGACAACAAACACTGAATCAATCCCCATCAGATGCCTTTGCCCTTTTCTAATTTTCACCCACGCTCAATGAAGGAAATTAGCAAATTTCATCCTAGGTACTCTCTAGAAGATCATTGACTTCTTTTGATTAATTTGTTTTCACATACAAACAAGCCAAAGCATTCATTGTGAAATGATTCTTGGATCAAGAAAATAATGCTGAAGAATAACCAATCAGTTGATTGAGTTGGATTAATGCATGTGTTTGAACTTTCTGTTACCTCAACATTTAGAAAACACGAAATTAGTAAATAATATAAAGGAAAATATTATGCGTGGAACTCGTAAGACAACTCAAGAAATACATAATCTATAAAGGTAATTGTTACAATGATGGCAGATTTTAAGTCATGCCAACTTCATTCAAGATATTTACCTCAAATTAAGTAAATTAATTCAACAAAAAAAAAAAAGAATGAATACCCAATTTTTATTAAAGTATTGATTTATGCATTGATATTGATGAGAAAGCATGGAAATTGTAAACTAACTTTCTGCAGCATAACTATAAGCAATTTTCTTCAGTATAGGTATGTCATGTGCAACACAGATATGGAATTCAATTCTTTGCAAAACTGAAGCACACAGCAAGATGGATCATAAATCAAAATGTCTCATTTTCACATAATCAAAAGGTTGAGAGCAGTTATAAATCTGAAAAGTGAAGGATTGAGAAAGGATGTCAGATTTGAAAAATGTATATATGAAATACAAAAAAAGATGTATTTCTAGTTCCAGACGAAATTGCACGCAGCTTCCAGCAAATCTCTGCTCCCGTGAGAGCCTCTGCCACATTGCATGCCATTTTTAGAAGAGAAGATGGTATCTTTTACATCCAGGCCATTCGCCGGCGGTTTGGGATAGGCTGTTTTCTATATGCTGAAACTGTTCACATTACTCTCATTCTAAGACACCTGCGCTGCCTCTCATGCATAAACCATGAAGTTAATGGTGTTGGTGACCCATGACATCATGAAGATCCATATAGTGACAATGCATGTGATTGACTGAGAGCTGACTGTTAGATCACCAAAATAATGATTCTGATTTGTCATTTGGCATGGGAGAATTTTAGAAATCATAAGCATTATTTAATATGTCAGTCACTGCGCCCCTATAATAATAATAAAAAAAGATGGATTATGATGGTTTCTTAAGTGACATCTCACATGACCTAAGGGAACTGAATTTGAGTTTGATGTATTGCAACCCTGAATTTCTCATCAATTAATGCACTGTAATAAATCGCTGAGGTCGAGTTTAAAAGCAAATGCATCAAAAACCATACATGCTGGTTTACCGTCTGTTGTATCAGTTTATGAAAGTGCCTATGTCACGTTCTGGGTTTTGTTTCTTGTTCCTGGTTCTCGTCTTGTCATGTGATTCCCTGTTTGTCATGAGATCCTGGCATGTGTCTTGTCATTGGTTAATCGTCTGATTATTATTCACAGGTGTCCCTTGTCTTGTCGTCTTGTGTATTTAATGCCGCGTTCCAGGCAACCTGTAACCCGTGTTTTTCCAACTCGTAACTGGGAGTACATCGTTCCAGGCAACCTTATACCCGTGAAAGTGCACTGGAACGGCAGTAAAACCCGTAACTTCCCACCCGTGTCTTGGTCTAGTATTGCATGTTTTTCCAGTTTCCAGCCTTTGTTTAATGTTTGTTTTGTTAATTGAAGTTGCATTTGGGTTCACTTCAACTTGCCTCCTGGACTACGTCGTTACAGTATATGGTGTTTTTTGAATGCTCCTATTGATGTTCATACCGAAGGTTTCAGTGTCACTTTTTGATATGACCATAACCTACTCTATCGAATAGCATTCAGTGTCCTGTCCAAAGTTTCAAAGAGTAAGATGGTATTTTATTGTTAACAAAAATTATACATATCTGAACTCAATGCTGTTGCTTTATGATTTATGAGTCACACTAAAAATCATTCATGATGTGTCAGCCAGACCCAGACAGAAATATCAAATGACTACCTATTACATGATTAAATATCATCTGCTGCGTACTGATGATCATTAACGTATCATATATCAAACCATCTCATTAATAGGACATAATGGAGAACTGAATTACAGTAATATCATCACAGAAATCATTCCTTACAAACAGTACTTTATTCCTTTGAAGTCCACCAAAGTCATATAAAAATGTTTTTTTTTATGTTTTTTTTTTATATATAAGGCATGAAGGGAATAACACAAAACTCTATTATTGTATTTTATTATTATTGTACATCAACCCCTTTACAAATGTACAATGATAACAAGAGTTTAATAAGATCCTAATTTGATATAGTTTGCACTGTGACTTTTTACTGTTACATTACCTAAACATTTTACAATATAAATGTTTTTTAAAACCATGGAAGTATAGGCTACAGTGAAAATCCAATATAGTAGTGTATATCAATGAGATAATAGAGTAATAGGCAATATAGCCCTTAGTTCCTAACGTTTTTTAAACGGAAATGAGATAATACAGTAAGCATAGGCAATATATTGTAGGCTAGCCTAAAGTGGGGGAGTTGTGATTAGTTCCTGGTGTTTTTTTTCTTTTCTTTTTTAACTAACAACCAATATTCCTAAATGCTTTTAAATTATTTTAATCAATTTTGAATAGTTTTAAATATTTTTCAATAGTTAGGGGAGACCGGGGACAGTTGCAACATGGGGATGGTTGCAACATGTAATTTTTCTCCAATCAGAAACAAGCTAGAGTGATGACACTCATACTGCACATGCACAGTTAGACCCTCCCCCCACCAAAAAGACAGTAGACATATTCAACATCTGCTGCTGCATTTATTGAAAAAAAAACTTGTTTTGGAGGTATGAAAGTAAATTTTTCATGAGATATATTTTTGTCATACTGTCCTGAAATTTTGTATGAATTAATCAAAACTTACTTAGTTTGAATTATTGTTGTGTTGACTTCTATGTGACGTGGTTAGCATGCGTCAGAGTCAGTGTGTCTAGCAGGAATATGATGTTCTGTCATGGCTTATAGGGTTGGGGACGGTTGCAACAAGTTATAATTTGCATGTTTAAAGGAAAACTCCGACTTTTTGGGACTTTAGCTTATTCACAGTATCCCCCAGAGTTAGATAAGTCCATACATACCCTTTTCATTTCTGTGCGTTCTGTAAGTGTTATTTGACGCACCCACCGCTAGCCTAGCTTAGCACAAAGACTGGATGTAAATGGATAAGGTAGCATACTAATCCCAATAAGTGACAAAATAATGCAAACATTTTCCTATTTACATGTTGTGATCTGTATAGTCACAGCGTGTACAAATAACAAGGCTATATGAGACAGATCATTTTTAATCGTATAAATACTGGGAACTATATTCTCACTGGGTGTGGGAGCACAGCTAAATCAACAACAGGGCGTCTCGTGTGCTGCACTAATCACTCCGCCCAAGTAGCCACTCCGCCCAAGTAGCTGTGCTCCTATGCCTAGTGAGAATATAGTTCCCAGTATTTATACGATTAAAAATGATCTCTGTCTCGTATAGCCTTGTTATTTGTACACGCTGTGACTATACAGATCACAACATGTAAATAGGAAAATGTTTGCATTATTTTGTCACTTATTGGGATTAGTATGCTACCATTATCCATTTACATCCAGTCTTTGTGCTAAGCTAGGCTAGCGGTGGGTGCGTCAAATAACACTTACAGAACGCACAGAAATGAAAAGGGTATGTATGGACTTATCTAACTCTGGGGGATACTGTGAATAAGCTAAAGTCCCAAAAAGTCGGAGAGTTCCTTTAATAAAAGTTTGTTGCATTGCAAAGTGTTCAATTCTTCCTGTCTGACACTGAAATATGGAGAGATTGAATATCATCTGTAACACCTGCACACTGAATCTATGTAGGCCTATGTTCTACACATGAACAAACAAAACTCAATAACTGTTGTTTGATAAATATGACTAAATAAATAAATAATAGGCTCAGGGATTAAAGTGAAAAAAATTCTTCTGACTGAAATTTTTTTTAGGCCAAGTCATATTCCTTTAACTTTTTAAATAGTCGAGACCAATAGCGTTTTAAGGGGAGACGTTTTAAACCGCTTGCTTTTATATTGCCAGTAGGCGTATTTTAAAAGCTATATTTTAATCTATGAAAACCAGGCATGGAACATACTAATATAATTAATAATTTGCATATATATATATATATATATATATATATATATATATATATATATATATATATATATACATATACATATATATATATATATGCAAATTATAACATGTTTACACAAAATTTGTTAACACACAAGTAAGTTACTTTTCCCCTTGCTTTACTTAACATAAATTGTAAGAATATGACTAATAGTAAAGACTAGTACTAATAAATACAATGCTATGCATAAGTTTAGACACCCATGCTAAAGTTGACTAAAAAGAGGAATAAAAAATCATCTTTTGGAAATTGAACTTAAAGGTATAGCGGAGGATCTTTCCGAATTTTAGATAAGTCCCGCCCTCTCCACTTTTTGAAAAGTTTGATTGATTCACCAGAATGATTGACAATTAGGAGGACCAATAGTATAGGGCCCACATACTCATTCCTGCTCCTGGAGAGCCACTGTCCTGCAGAGTTTAGTTCCAACCCTAATTAAACACACCTGAATCAGCTCATCAAGCTCTTCAGAATCACTTAAGTATTCAAAGGCAGGTGTGCTGAAGCAGGTTGGAACTAAACTCTGCAGGACAGTGGCTCTCCAGGAGCAGGAATGAAGACCTCTGGTATAGGGTATCCACCCGGAAGTAAAAAGATCCTCCGCTATACCTTTAATGCCTTAATTAAAAAAATTAGGAAAAATCCAACCTTTAAGGACACCAATTTTCTTTGTGAATGAATAATGTATCGTAAATAAATAAATGTTCTTCCTTAAAATACAGGGTGCATAAGTTTGGACACCCCTATGTTAAATTCCCATAGAGGCAGACAGATTTTTATTTTTAAGTATTTTTTTTTTTTTTTTTTTTTTTTTTTAGGATACTATGCATCCTGATAAAGTTCCCTTGGCCTTTGGAATTAAAATAGCCCCACATCATCACATAGCATTCACCATACCTAGAGATACTTTCCATAAGATCATCTCTCAATGCAAATCAAACTAGCTATTAGGCTAACTGAAATACAACCATGCCAGTCTCTAGGTATGGTGAAGGCTATGTGATGATGTGGGGCTATTTTAATTCCAAAGGCCAAGGGAACTTTATCAGGATGCATAGTATCCTGGATCCATGAAGTAACTGGCCTTTAAAAATAAAAATCTGCCTGCCTCTATGGGAATTTAACATAGGGGTGTCCAAACTTATGCACCCTGTATTTTAAGGAAGAACATTTATTTATTTACGATACATTATTTATTCACAAAGAAAATTGGTGTCCTTTAAGGTTGGATTTTTCCTAATTTTTCAAATTAAGGCATTAAGTTCAGTTTCAAAAAGATGATTTTTTTATTCCTCTTTTTAGTCAACTTTAGCATGGGTGTCTAAACTTATGCATAGCACTGTAAACATTAGGCCTAGGCTAAAGCTATTAAATAGCAGTCCCAAACTAGTTTTTGTTAATACAATGTTGGTATGAGCCACTACAGTCATTTAAAAATATAAAAAATAACACAAAGAAAAATAGTGGTATTTTGGGGTTATATGGAAACGACAGTTACCATGGTGAATACACAATATTAACAATAACTGTTAATGAAACATGGAAACTGGTGAATAGAATGAGAATCATACCTGCATTACTTTTATTTCGTGTAATTTACAACGTAACGGCGTTGCATGCTCGTAGTTTCTTTTGCACTTGATCAGTGAAGCAATACAGCGCGCGCCGCTGAATTTGCGCGTGCAATTGAGTGTGCGCTACGAGAACAGGATAACGGCTGACAGGACAAGAAAGTTCGTTTTTCTGAGGTGAAAAACTTTATTTCAGCGTACACTTATGTCACTGCCTGCCTGGTAGTTCCTATTGTGCTGGGTTTTCTGAAGTAGGCTAGTCATGATTCGCCTCTCATAACATAACATGCAACACGCACGCAGTGTGGAAAAGGAGGAGCGGGGGCGCGGGGAGCGGGGAGCAAGGATCACAGCGCAAATTTGAACTATATCGATGTGATATGGTCTAATTCCATATCGCATTTAAAAAATATATTAATATATTTTTTATATCGATATCGCCCAGCCCTACCTGCATTATAAGTGTGTCACTGAAATATAGTTCTACCTCAGCGCTCAGCTGTAGCCTGACATGCACTTTCCGTGAGCGGTAATTGAAAACCCGGAGTGGACTATGAGCGAAGTGATTACAGAGTGCTTAGAGTGGAGAGAGGAACGTGCTTTTGCTCCAATCCAGGCTTTGATCACATCCCCCTCAGCAGGGTGAATACACCTCGTCTTTCCTTAATTTAAGACCTATTCAAACTAAAATTAAGATATTTATTACACTATTTGAGAAATGAAAGCCTATTTACGGCCTTAAAATTATGAAAAGTGAATTTAAGACTTTAAGGACAGACTGGAACCCGCAATGACGGAAATCCGTCATGGACTTGCTGCAATTAACGGAAATCCGTCGTAGCGACGGAGAACTTTAATCCCTGTAGGCTACAATAATATTATTGAAATAAATAAGAATATAATATTATTGTAGGCCTAAAACAAATAATATTTTCAGAATTCTATGCTCATTGAGACAAAAAGCTTAAGTTAAAGGTGCATTAAGCAACTTTTCATGTTAAAGTCCCCATGAAATCAAAATTGACCCTATTTACTTTGTTAGCGCATATTACTAGTCTTGTGGTCAACAATTAATCCGTGCAAGAAAATATTTAAAAAAAAATTTTTTTACCATGGTAATCTTTAATCAAAATCTGAAAATGCCCCTCCCCTCTGCATTGGAGGACCTTCTCCGATGACGTAGGTTTGAGGAATTGGTTTGGGCAACGCGTAACCACTCCCCTCAAACCGTTAGTCTGCTATGAGCAGAGATGGAGAGGAGGAGCGCTAGATTAAAACCCTGCCCTCTGTTCAATATTCCGTTTCACTGGGAAATACGTCATAACACTGGAGAAAAGTCGTTTGCAACTTCCGGTTCACGGGGACTTTAAAAATACCCGTTTTTCTAACCCATACATGCTTAAACAATTGCCTGATGGCTTGAATGAGCCCTTCTCTGATCACTGCGATTGCCTCTATAATCCTCTACAGTAAAATAAATAAGAGGGATTCGGGACGGAATCGACTGGGCGTGACGTCATGCGCGTTCAAGCTCACCTGGCTATGTCTAGCAGGTTTGTGTATTCGCCGCCATTATCCGCATCAGCGAAGACAACTCAAGCGACTTTGGCAAAAGTAGAAGATGGATTCAAAGAGACCGGCTTCTAGTTCATCCCAAACCCCAACGCAAACTCCACGTAACCGCGTGCACAACTCTGGTTGCAGTTTCGCGTGTCGCCAGAAGGGGGCATAGTTCTGCAAAAACTCAGAGACTTGCGCAATGCACCTTTAATGAATGAAATTTAAGGTATTTTTAACATGTTGCAACTGTCCCCTGGGCTGGGGTCAGATGCAACATCTGGCTTCTTCCATTCAAATTATTATTGTGAACGATATGTCATATAGCCTGGCAAGTCAGACCTACATCAAGATGTTGGGTCTGGCAAATCACTATAGACACGGCTCAATCCGAGGGGCGGGATAAACGGCTATCTCTCAAATTCCCTCTGCACGCAATAGGACAGCGCTTCAACCAACCAGAGCGTTTTCCAAACAGCAGAGCTAGTTGATAGATTCAACTTTTGCCATATCTGGCCGGCAAAACTACGAACACATCTTCCTTTTTTTTAAGAATGACTTAAAGTCGGCATGAAATCAAATTTGACAAATCTTCTTCTTATATGTAATATTGTAGTGTTTATTATAAATAATTTATCTGTGCACTTCATTATTTTTTTAAAATTCATGTACCCTTATAATCTTTAATCAAATACATTACCCTTCCCCCTCGAAACGACCTCTCTTCTCTTTCGGCCACGTGCCATGGCGAAAGGGTGCGGCCAGAGCCGATGAGGGTGCGGCTATAATCGAGATGCTCTCGAGGGTGAACTTGACTGATAACAGAGAATGTCTAATAAGGCTGATAACTTGACTTGACTCATCTTGGTTCGCGGGAATAATAAAATAAAATAAAAAATCCTTCATGGGAGGGTAACGGTGGGGAGCCCAGTAGAGAGAAATCCTCCACAACTGCACATAAACTGACATTCAAATCTGCCTCGATATTGTTTGCAACGCCAAACCTCCAACGATCCAATCAATTCCCGAAGGACGAAATCAAGCCCCGCCCTACATTTTTTTCTAATTTCAGAAGCCGTTTCACTCGGATATGCGTCACAACAAGGAAAAATTACAATCTCAACTTCCGTTTCATGCCGACTTTAAGTGCCGTTCTTTGCTCTTTTCTCAAAGAAAAACCTACCTCCAAGTCCTCCAGAGTCGCGGACAAAGCCGATTCGAAAGATGTTTGCCAGCAGCCGCTCTTCTTTGTTTTCAAGTGGCAGGTAACCGTCGCAACTCTGTCGTCATTATGTTAAGCCCGCCCCGCCTACTCTATACGCGACGCGATTGGCCTGACCCAATTTAGGTTTTTGCAGCTCGAAAGTCACTGGAGAATTACTGCAAAATACATTTTGCTGCCGCTAGGGTGCGTCTAGATTTCTAGGCTATATGTCATATATAATCATCTTTAAATGGTATGGGTAATTAGCAGACATATGCAAGTTTAGTATATATACAAATTTGGTTGGTCTAGTCTAAATAGTCTCTGAGTAACTGAGAGAAATGCAAAAAGTGTTGCAACTGCCCCCGGTCTCCCTGATCATTTTTGTCCGTCAATAACTGTTAATGTTTTGGAAGGGATTGTGACTCGGCGTTCTTTAAGACCACGCGTGCGCACAGCGTGCGTGTGTGTGTGTGGACTGACGACTCTACATCTGAGTTCAGTGGAGGCTGGAGCTTCAGTGTGAAGAGAAAGATGTGTGAGCGAGCAGAACTGTGGGTTTGTAAAGCTGCTGTCGGTGAGGCTGAATAACACGTCTGGACTAAACGGACCGAATTATACACTTCACAATATGAAGACGCGGACGGTAGCGCAAACTCTCTCTGACATTATTTAGAGTAACTTTAGCTGCCCTTACAAACATTTACCATGGTATATAGTTTCCGTCACAGCGGCGTATTTATCACAGTTATAGTTGTCTTGTTTATTTTTTTATATCAGTTGTGTCATTGGCAAGACTTAGCCTGATACTATTTTGGTGGAAACTATGGCTGCCATTGTAAATTATTGTAAGATAATCATTACTACAGGTGCCCACATGGTTAATTTTTGATTAAACAACTAAATGTTTGGTGAGCACGTTTGTATGATGAAATTGATATATAAATGCATCGTAATTTAAATGTAAAAAACTTAGAGGTAGTAATATATATATATATATATATATATATATATATATATATATATATATATATATATATATATATATATATATATATATATATACGATTTTGGTTAATTACATTAGCTACTATTACCTACTTTCATATTTTTCAAATGGCAAAATTGCAATAAATGTAGCCTACACTGTAATATCGCAATTAAATGGTTCTTTAAGATAAAATGTAACCCTAAATATTATCTGTATTATCTATGCTTTATTATTTATGCAATTTTTTGCATTTTTTTATGCAAATTCTTTGGAACTCATTCCATTGTAAAGCTATATGTAACATCTCTTTTTTTTTTTTTTTTTTTGCCAGTTGTTTATCATTTAATCATGTGTCTTGCAGTGTAGCTTGTTCTGAGCCTTAAACAAAACCCACCATTACCTGACATGTTTGAATTTACAACTAATGGCTTGTCATTTCATTTGTCTTCTTGGCACTGAATGTACTGAGAGTTTTTATTTGATATATAATACGCATATTCACTCAACATTTCATTCATGCCTGAAAATGATCCTTTTTATTTACTGGTGCATGCATATGTCAGCAAGAGCCATAGATGGAGGATAATCTGACCATCCTAGATTCAAAATTTTTTGTTCTTTTTCCTCTTGTTTCAGCGTCATGGGATCATATTGATTGGCTTTGTGACCGTGCTTACAAGCTTATTATTCCTGTACCACAGCAGGTCTACCAACACACCTGAAGATCAGATTCAATCAGATGGACATCGGATGAACGTTCTCAGTCAGCAAACATCCTACTTAGAAGGTTACAGCAGCATCATTGATCATAAGGTGACTTACTTTAGGTCTGTAAAATGCTATCAAACACTAAAATGATTAACATGGCACTTTAAAACGAAAAGTTTCTAGATATTCCTTTTTCCTGGGGATTTAAGTTTGTTTTTTCCTTTGAATGCTGAATTTGATGACTATTGAGTCACCTCAGTCTGTTCTTAATATCCTCAATTTATATGGAGAAGAGCTCCAAAATGTCTTTTTTTGTGTGTGTGTGTAAATGTTAACATCTGGATTTTTTTTTTTTATCTATAATCTAACTCTTAGACCAGGCTGTGGTCTCCTATTCTTTACCTTTGCACAAAAACTTCATTGTCCCTAGAACTGAAATTTTGCTCACTAATGTATAAACCCATTAAATCGTCTTTGAAAACGTCAAGACATTAGGATGATAACTTAATGTGAAGAATAACGGCATTGTGCAGTATCCTTACATTTTTTGTTTTGATGCAGTTGCATTTTTCCTTAGTCGTCAAATAATTTCCTCATACAGATAAGCATTATTATATTGGCACTGGCATTTATGATATGCAGTGCACAATAATATTCAGAAGACTTGACCATTTTTCTTTCTTTCTGTCATTTTTCGGTCTTCTGCCTCTGCAGTTTTTCATGATAAATCAGGTGCAGACTTTTAAAGCCTTCTAAATTACACTATCCAGTGATCCTATAATTTCTACCTTCACCCCGATCAGATAATGTGGAAAGCTGCAAGCAGCTGTTTGTCAAGCTTTGGCCTCATCTTAAAGCGTTGTAATCACCAGAACTATCAAGGATGTAAATCTGCCTCTCAGTTCTCACTCTCTCTCTCTCTCTCTCTCTCTCTCTCTCTCTCTCTCTCTCTCTCTCTCTCTCTCTCTCTCTCTCTCTCTCTCTCTCTCTCTCTCTCTCTCTCTCTCTCTCTCTCTCTCTCTCTCCTTTCACTCCCTCATCTGTAGGATTTAATTTAACACTGTCCTAACTGTTATTGCTATTTACTCTCTGGGTGTTTAAATGCACATGTAGTTTTATGTATATTGTGTGTGTAATAAGAGATTATTACACACTTATTACTCGTGTAATGTATAGGATGACATGTTTTGGTCATTAAAGGGCTAGTTCAGCTCTGTATCATTTACTCACCCCCCCATGTGACTTACTTTCTTATGTGGAAGATAAAAGGACATTTGTGATGAATGTTCACACAGCTTTTCTCTATAAATTGAAAGTGGATCGGGACCGAGAAGTGTCATGCTCCAAAGAGAACAAAGAAGCACCAAAAAGCGTCCGTATGCTCTATATTCCAAGGCTTCTGAAGCCATACAATAGCTTAGTGTCAGGAACAGAAGTAAATAGTTTAAGGAACATAGTATACTTGCTTGACAATCATAGTCACCATTCACTTTCATTGTCTGTAAAAGAGCAGCTTGGACATTCATAAATAACCCACAAAGAAAGTGGTTTAGAAAGACATGAGGGTGAGTAAATTATGATAGAACGTACATTTTTGGTTCAACTATCGCTTTAATATGGGTGTGATGAAATATAAAGCATCCTAATATAAAACATCTAAGATGGCTGTTGTTCTTGTTTGTGAAAATCTTTTTTTTATTTTTGACATCTTTGTCATATTTAGATTTGACCCTGACCTGTGCTCATCAAAGCATCTCTATCATACTTCTCTCTGACAGACACAGCTCTCAAGTCTACCGGTTCTCATTAGTCGAAAGAGCACTCTCATCCGGGCTAATAAGAGCTCCAGGATTTAGAGACAGATTTTAATGAATACTGTGTGGAAGTAATTTTGTAACAGTCAGAAGCTGAAGATTTGCTCGTGTTAGTGTGAATGAATAGCCAGTGTAGAAGATAGCTAAATGAACATGGCCAACAAGCCTTTATCGCCAAGCATTTTCAAACTATCAGTGGAAGGAAATGGCATTTCCTATTTCATTTCACCCTGAAGAGTAGCCGGAAAACATGCAGAGGATCTGTCATCAGAGGATCATTTTGAATGGTGTGATGGCTATGATCCAATGTCAACTTACTTTTGGCATTTTAGTGAATGACTTAAGTCAGCTTTAAACACAAGATATGATGATTTATTGACTCCCTGTGTTGAAAATTAAGTTTTTAATGTTGTTTATATGTCTATGTGGGTTTTTTAATATGCTTAAAAACAAACCAT
This sequence comes from Scardinius erythrophthalmus, assembly GCF_964197995.2. Taxonomy (NCBI): domain Eukaryota; kingdom Metazoa; phylum Chordata; class Actinopteri; order Cypriniformes; family Leuciscidae; genus Scardinius; species Scardinius erythrophthalmus. The sequence goes on along the minus strand of NC_138240.1, from coordinate 10,121,932 downwards.
GTGCAAATTCATAAGTCAACACCATTGCAGAGTATATTCTTCTTAAAAACGCAGATTGAAACTGCGCGTTTCCTACCGTCACAAACAAGTAACCAGGACGGGGCTTTTTCACAGTGAGCACAAAAACACCTTTGACAAGGGACAGGAAATGTTTTGATGAACTAAATGCCATGATTTTCAAACAACATGAGGTTCATAGCGTTTCTAACAATGCTGTTTTTTAGAAGGCATCTGACTTTGAGATGGACAAACGGGAACATGGTTTGTGAAACGTTAGCAACACATTATTAGCTGTTACCGTTAGCTGTTATAATCAATTACCGTTATTTGTACGTCTTAGAGAGCGATACATGAAACGCATCACCATTCTGATACATCGACTTGTAGATGACCCTGTGTAATTCGCTCTTTCTCTTCTTCTGAATCAGTTTCTGGTTCAAACATATATGACTGAATTAAACTGATATTTCCACTTGCCATTGTTGTAGCATTTACTACAGTTGACCGAGTGGATCGGTTAGTCAGAGCTGGTGTGAGTGAGTGGAGGCGGGGACTAGTTGACATATTCATGGATCCCCAAGTGTAGTTACATTCAAGCTATTTTAAGACATGAAGAAATTATTTTCACAGGGAAAAAACATTTAAATGCATCATTCTGATTATCAAAGATGAGTTTTAAGGAATGAAATTATTGACTGCAGGGGGACTTAAATAAAATATTGGATATTTAATTGATTAATTTCCCCTATTTTTACATTTAGATTACGTTTGCCAAGATCTAACATTTAAAGTTACTCTTCAAATACACAAATGTTTGAATAACGCTAGCAAATCTCAGAAGTAATATAAATTCTTTATACTGTATATTATAATGTTGTGTTGCCTATATTCACGTGTAGTATTTAAATTCAATATCGGCCATCAGTTATCAGCCATAACTTTAATAACTATTTTACTGATATGGTCCAAAATATTTTATATAATCTGAATCTAACCTTTTTCCTCAGAAAGTTTCTCAGAAAGAGAGAGGGAGATTGCTGTTAGAGTAATTATGATCATATGTCCCACTGGAGAGAGCTTAAGAATGAGGATGTTAATGAGGGAATAATAAGTGTGGATGGATATTTACTGGGCCTGATTTGTGTTCTCTCCTCTGGGCTATTATCTCCTTGGAAACGACCCTGTTTATCACAGCAGAAGAAATCTAATAGTCTCGACAGCTAACAGACAAAGATACCCGCATAGGGAAAGGGCTGTCTGAGGGCGTACTGTACGGCTTACATAGTGACAGGTCTGTAACATTACACATAATGAAATCGCCCCTTTTGTCTTGAGGTCATGTAAATTTATTAAATTATTTATTTTAGCTCAACTATAAAATTAATTAATCTTATTTTGCATAAATATAAAGTGCTGTGCATCATATTTAGATGGAAGATGTTTGGAAATTAGGTAAACTGTTTGTATTTACTGGAATATTGATAAAAATACCAGATTTTTGGTTAATTAAATGGAATCTGGATTCATGTTGAACATGTTTTGAGTTGTATGCTGTACTTAAGTAGAGTTTGTATAGGCTCTAGATAGACTAAGGCAAGTCTGTCTCTTAAATGAGGGTTCAGAATGCTTTCCCTCGAATCTGTTCTCGTGGGTTTGTTCAATGGTTTAGTGTTGATTATACTGAGGGGTTTAATAATGGAGCTAAAGGTAACAATGAAGGGAAAGAGAGTCTTTGTGGACCAGGCACTTTGATCTGTTCTGCCCTTTCAATGTGTTTCCATGCATTAATTTGCCAGTGATCTCATTTAAATGTATGTAAATCCTTCACTCACCATAGGTTTATCCTTTTCTATTTTTTGGCTTTCATAATTGTAGCATTTCATAATAGTAGCTTTTTAAAATAATATAAAATTATGTACAAGTTTTCAATTTCTAAATTAAAGTCATTTTGATATTTAGTGTGGGTAGTCGATTTAAAAATATCTTGGTAGTTTCACGGTCTGGAGGTAAAAGGAAAAAAGGTCATTATAAGTCTGAAATTCTTGAAAAAAAGAAATGTTGTTCTGCGTAGTTTGGCTAAATCTTTAATTGTAATTTATTTGAAAATATAAGCAGTGAAGCAATTTTGCAATTGAATTTATTTCAAATTATGTCTTCCAAATAAAAGTCTGTCTGCTATATCCAACATGCAGGATGCAATATAAATAAATAATATTAATATTAATAATAAATATTTTGACCTTTTTATGAAACGGCAGTTTTTGTTTAGGAAATGGAGTAAGAAAATGACTCAGAAAACATCTTTATATCTCAAAAACACATTTTAGCTTTTTAACTTTATATATTTGCAAAACAATTTTAGTTAACTCGTGTGTATTCAAGATGCAAGGGAAGTATTTAGTACTTTAACCACTTGAAATGTTTTAGTTATTAGATCAAACTTTTTTGTGGAAGAAAATGTGAATGTTTTTCAAAAGTGTTTGAAACCAACTTGAATTTATTATTGTGTACATGACAACTCAAACTTCTCATCATTGTCTCCATCCTCAGCCTCTTAGGATGCATTGCAGAAGTTGTGCCTTAGTAACCAGCTCTGGTCACATGACAGGAAGTGATCGAGGTGCAGAGATTGATCATAAAGAGTGCGTGATCCGTATGAACGACGCCCCGACAAAAGGCTACCAGAGTGACGTGGGCCAGCGGACGAGCCTGCGTGTGGTCGCACATTCAAGCATGCAACGTGTGCTACGAAACCGCCTTGAGCTGCTCAACACTGGCCAGGACACCTACTTTGTCTTCTGGGGTCCCGGAAACTACATGCGACGAGACGGTAAAGGCCTCGTCTACAACAACCTGCGCCTGATGAAGCAGGTGATGCCTAAACTACAGGTGTATGTCATTTCACGGTTGAAGATGTTGCAGTTTGATGAGCTTTTTAAGAAGGAAACAGGAAAAGACAGGTGAGGATAATTTTTTTTCTTTGTGTTAGTTTTCCAGAGGATGTCAGTTGAAGCATGGTGGATTATTAGTGCCATCAAAGCAGGAAATTGATTATATCACTTGATTTTGTACCACTTGCTGCATAACACTGTTAAAACTATATCATTTATTTTAAAATTCCTTATTTATATGTGGAAGTATATCTCAGCAAAAATATTAGTTAAACTAGGGTATTATTGTATTTGTAAAACCAAATTAGCAAATAAAAATATTTAAATGACTAAGATTAATGAATGGATGGATGAATGAAATGTGATCATGTCTCTTGATTTTGTACCATTTGTTGAAAAATACTGTAGAATCTATACCACGTGTTATAATTTATTTCTGTGTGGAAGTACAAAACAGCAAAATATTGGATCAACTATATTATTATTGCATTTGTTAAATCAAAATAGCAAGTCAATTTTTTTTTAATTGACAAGTTACAGCAGATAGACAGTGACGAGCCTGAGTTGAT
>NC_138240.1:9993472-10113472 GCF_964197995.2 Scardinius erythrophthalmus | reverse complement strand
TGGGAAGTTGGACATTTCCGATAGCACGTGAAGGCAGCAATAATTTTCCCCCCAATAATATTTCCCCCAATTTCATATTTTTTCCATCACCATATCCCTGTAGGGCAGAGGTGGCCCTCGTGATCCACTTACCTACAGAGATTAGCTCAAACCCTGATCAAACTGACTCAACTGCCTGTAGCTTTCTAGTAATCCTGAAGATCTTTAGCTTGTGTAGTTGTGTTTGATTAAGGGATCCCAAGGGTTCAGAGTTTAGGGGCTTTGCATTGAAGACATTTTGAGTTATGTGGTTCTTTTGTAAACCATCTACGTACTTTTGCTTCAAAGAACCAAGGAGGCCTTTACTTCTCTGTTAGCAAAATGGTACCTGTAACCAGTGCTAAAATGTATCCTTAAATGTAACATCAAGAACTTTCTAATTGTGATAAAATCTCAAAAACCATGCGTGTCAAAAAAGTTCTTTGCTGAATTTTGTCACATTAATCAAGTTTCCCACAGATATATTTTACATCATCTTTGCACTCTGGCACAAATGCTAAAACATTCCCTCATATTAACCCCTGTGGTCTTTACTGTTCTCCCCACAACAGTGAACCAAAACTGCCAGCTCTGACCATGACAGCATGAGTCATGACCTTTAGAGTGAGAGAGAGAGAGCTGTCTTTGTTTTTTTGTTTTTTTACAATTCCGCACTGCTCTTCCTTCAATTCCCATTATAAAGGTTGTGTGAGTGTATTGACTTGCTGCCTGTAACGTTGTTCATTTTGCCTCTACAGCTGGAGGTTGGGGCCCAATGTGGAATGCTAATAATGTGACATTCTGTGTTCTTGCTCAGGCTTATGGGAACTGCTCTGGTCTAATAGGATATCACTCTATGAGTTCTGCTGATTCGCAGTGGTCGGCGAATGTGCCTAGCACAACAACGACTGTCCCTCAGGAAGTCTAGGGAAATTGAAGGGCTTTAAAGGACGCAGGAGTCAGTAAATGAGTCTGGTCTTTGATTCAGCTCTGCTGGCTGCTCCTGTAATCAGTCACCCGAGGCAACACCGTGATTACGGATGACCTTAAATCAGGAAGGAGGCCTGAATAAAATATGGTGTGAGTGACATTTCAGCTTGGTTTGGACCCTTGGACCCATTCTCATTTTTTAAAAACCTGCTGAGTTTACAAATGTCTCTGATTGGAGAGGGTTGTGTTGAAGGTGGGTGAGTTTTCTATGTCGTTACTTAGAAAAATGTTCAGTTTCACACAATTTCTCCATAGAATGCTTTAACAAAACATTGCCATGAATGATACCAGTTTGTCATTTAACTTCATTCCCTTAACAGACAATAAGGCTGAGTCTGAAATTGCATACTCTCTTGAGTACGTACTTACTTTGAATAAAAAGTATGCAAAAAATGGTATATATAGTATGAATGTGTGTAGTATGAATGTAATTTGGATGTAATACATTTGCCATGTTGCCATTATCATAGGTGACCTAACAACGTCAGTTACGTCGCTTCACCTCCACTCACAAATCGTCTCCCATGGCCTGATGGGATAGTAAAGTGTCCACCATATGCACACTTCAGAATCTCACCGGAAGTAGGTATACTACTATAGTAGGTTATCCGGGTATATTTTGGCTACACTTTTATGAGTACTGTGAATTCAGACAGACTTCTTTTGTCAGAGAGAGTTGTTTTGTGTGTGCCTACTACATAGTAGGGAAGTAGGCTATGCAATTCCGGATGCTGCCAAAGTTGATTGATAAATTGTTGTTGACTCATTTACATTTATTCATTTAGCAGATGCTTTTATCCAAAGCGACTTACACATGAGAATAGGACAACAATATGCAAGTGCTATGACCCTTCCTAGTTTAATCTAACAGTGTATCTACTTTTTCTTTTTTAAAGATAATAGAGGCTATAGAATAGAAGATAAAGTGTTAGTATTTATGGATCAGGTGTTGCCGAAAAAGATGCGTCTTCAGCCGTTTCTTGAAAATGGCTACGGTCTCAGCAGCTCTGATTGAGTTAGGCAGATCATTCCACCGTTGTTCTGTAAGCAAAAGTCAGTGACTTGAATTTGATGCGAGTGGCAACTGGCAATCAGTGCAGTTTTGTGAGGAGAGGAGTGACGTGTGCTCTCTTCAGCTCGTTAAAGACCACTCTTGCTCCAGCATTTTGGATCAGTTGCAGAGGTTTGACAGTGGATACTGAAAGACCTGCCAGAGAGCATTACAATAGTCCACTCTGAATAGAACAAGAGCTTGGACAAGGTGTTGTGTAGCGTACTCTGATAGGAAGGGCCTGATCCTCCTAATGTTGTACAAGGCAAATCTGCAGGACCGGGCAGTTCTAGCAATGTGGTCTGTAAAGTTCAATTGATCATCAATCACAACTCCAAGGTTCACGGCTGACCTTGATGGAGTTATAAATGACGAACCTAGCTATGTACTGACTCATGGTCAGTACTGCCATCTTGTGTTAGTATATTCCACAGATCACTCTTTGATTGCATTTTTGTAACCAAGTGATTGTCTATTCAGGGTTGCAGTGTAACTTACAGTACAACAATTACTGCTATAAATCTTATCGACTGTAATAATTGTATATGTACACCCCACTCATTTATTTAAGAATCACATTTTCCTGCACGTTTTTGAGTCTCCCTTAAAAAAATATAATTTGTTTTTTATTTAAATAATATTTATTAGAAAATAAAAAAATGATTAAACCATTATATAAATAATGTATGAGGTTAATTCAACTAATTTTTATTATTTTTATTTTTATTATATGCATTCTAACACACGACAGCAATGTTTATAAATGTTTTTTTTTTCCGCTGTATAGAATGGATAACATTTTAGAAAGTTTAACTGATTGAATTTTGCACAAATAATATGATGCATTTCATAAATAAATCCATCAATCCATCTATCCTTGTCATCCAATGAGAGTGACCACAATTGGTTGGTTTGCGGAAGTGCGTCACATTGTTTACAATTCTAACGGATCTGGCTTATTTGTAGTAGGCGAGCGCTACAACGTAACCACAGATTCTTCAGCGTGATTGAACAACAATCACAATGTCTAATTAATCTGCTTAAGTATTATATTAGTGGCACATGTTCAAAGCGAGTCTGACCATTGCGAAGAAGGTTAGTGTGCAGTTCATAACTTAAGATTTCACGTCACTGCCCAAACATAGTCACGAGTCAAGCCAATGCAGATGCTATATTATGGAATAAGACATTTAATACAAAATTAAGTCGTTATTTTTTAATGTATGATCTGAAAAATAACATCGTGTTGGTTCATTTTAAAGTATTTTGTTACTACTAACTTTCTAAACAAATGTAAAAGAAATAGCTACCGCTGAAGTATTCACAATGCAACACTAATAACGTTAGATGCAATTCCCTAATATCGTGGACATTCTATATATATAATATTGTATATTATATATATATATATATAGCATAAGATGCAAAACAATGTTTCAAATATAGTATCAGTCAAGGTAAATAAACTAACATCTCAATAAGGGGTTGTTGCCACTGTTAGTAACATGAAATAACGAATATTTCATTTTCGGTTTCACAGAAAAAGAAGTATTTCATATTGAACCACAGCTACTGTCATTCAGTGTAAGTTATGACAATGTTGAGCAGTAAATCCAACGACGAGATCCGATATATGCTGGATGATTACGGAATAAAACATGGTCCTGTGGTCGGTAAGTTTAACTCCACGTGATTTAAAATAGTCGCTGTATTCTGAATGGGATTGTTGCGTTATTGAAATACTATTTGAATTAGTTTTTATATTTTTCGTTTTCATTTTAGTCATTTTGTCCTGTATTCATTTTTATTGTAACTAGCTGAAATGTTAATGTTTCAGCTAACATTTCATTTCAAGTTCGAAAAATGTTAACAAAACTATAAAACCTGGATTTTCTTTTCTTTTAATTGTCTTCATGCTGTTTTATTGTCTTCATTAGATTCCACCAGAGCTCTTTATGAGAAGAAGCTGAGAGAAGCCATGGTTAAACACAAAAGAACCCAACCTCAATCCGATAGGACATATTACAGGGAGGAGGAGGAGGGTAATCCTTACAAGAAAATCAACACAAAACATGAATATCTATAGTTGTAATGTCACATCACACCACTGATTTTAACTGGTTACGCCTTTTCTTTTTCAGAAGTCACCTACGTTCACCATCGCAGGCCTGTGAGTACTAACAACACTTATTAAAACAGACTTATTTAGTTTCAGACTTATTGACATTCTGACTTCTATTGCATTTTTATTTATTTAGCAACAATATGGTGATGTGGGCGACAGGTAAGGCATTCTGAAATGTGCAGCAGATTAAATCATGTTATGGTAAAATTGTGAAACTAACAAAAACCTTGTTTTTTTAGAACGTGGTCGGATTATAGAGGGATGGACTACATAGATGAGTAAGATAGCTTTTATTATACTGAAAGTGTGTCAGTCAGGGGAATCATTTTTATGAATGAATCTAAATGCATTAATTCTTCCTTTCGAAGGCCTGCTGTATATAGGACTCAAACTTCTTACCGCAACACGTCACAAACAAGAAACGTGTCGCCGGAGCCTCAAATCCAGAAAACACCAGAGAAGAGTTCAACACACTTGGTCCCAGTTTGGCTACAGATATTAGTGTTTCTGATTGTTTCTGGTCTTCTGTACTTAGTTTTTATTCATATGGAACCAGCAGAGCCTGTCAAAAGACTGACGTAACCTTTCCTTTAGTGATCCAATCAAACTGGTGTTACATTTTTAAAACAGCAAACATTCAGTGCAGTAGGTGTTTTACTTTTCTTTTTTTTTTACATTTTTCCATGCATTTTAACTTCATAAATGGTGTTATTTTATGTGATGATTTATCAAAGTAATAGCCCAACACTGCTACTCTTTCGAGAATATAAAGGAAGTGGGTGTTACAGGATGCACCTGTTGAAGAATTATTTTTAAAATGTTTTATTTTGTTACTGGGTTAAGATGCAATAACTGGCCATTGTAAAACTGCAATCCTCTTTACAGTACTGTATTTTTAGTCATTTCTTGGGCTTTTAATCGTTTGGTATATTACTACTTGAGTGCTACTAGAAAGCCTTATTACTTAACCATTTTATAGATTAGTTACTGGATTTGGTGTTGTTGGTGTATTTTTCCATGCAATATGTCTGGAAGTATCAAATTTGTATTTGGGACAGTATTTGAATACCCTGGAGCCACATTATATGAACGTCAGAATCAATGGTTTCTGATGTTATTTAAAAACAACAGGTTTTATTAAGAGGTACATTTTAGATACATATAAAAATATGACTTTTTTTACAGTAAAAACACTACAGGCATGTCAAAAATTGTAATTTTTGTTTTTAATGGCAAAATAAAAGTAAAAATTTTATTACATGTACCAAAAACTACAATAAAAGAGCCACCATTAGTTCTACACACTGCAATACATGAATGACAGGAAGTGACAGTAGTGTTGTCACACACCTTATTATTTTACTATACTATCGTTTTTGAGGGTACAAAACATGTTTAAGTGTTTTAAAATAAAGTTGTTCATTTCAAATCTGTCAGCCTCTACCAATGACATTTAGTTTTTTCTTGTTGCAAATGGAGTGTATATTCAATACTACTGTAGTGTTTGCAACTGTTTTCTTAGCTTTACTCAACATTAGTGCTGCTTAAAATGTTCACTGTATGCCTATATTCCATTACTATTATTAATTATTGTTCCATAATATTTGTAAATACAGACATTATATTGCGCTGTACTACGTTAGAAACGAATGAGGATTTGTTCTTTTGTTTGCTCAAGCATTAAATCAGATCTAGTGAATAATGAGTTCAGTAAGTTCACTTTGATTTCAATGAGAACGTGAACAAACCAGGCAAACGTAGTGACCTAATGCGATAGAGGTTGGTCTTGGGGCTGTCTGTCCCTGTTCCCACCTGTGATTACCCAAACATTATACACACATGATCTTTAAAAACAATTGTAGTAGAAAAAGCAATAAATACATTATTTTAAATTATAAAGCCCCTCAGCGAATACAAAGAAACGAAAGAAAAAAAAAATCCCCAAAACATTTCACAGTTTTACAGTCTTTACCTGCAATATGGGAAGACCTCAGGACGGGTCAGACATGGTACCTCTAAAAACTAAAAAGCCCTTTTAACCTTGTTAGTGCAACAGCTTGTGTTGTAATTTCACCTCTTCAAGTCTAGTGATCTCAGCATTTACATATAAAAATCCTCCCGTCTCCATTAACACAGAAAGAAAAAAGCTCCAAGTAAATACAATCGAAATGTGTTTCTCTGTAACTGACAGAGAATGGCAGATAGTAAGAAATGGTGGTTTCTGTGGTTCTTGAACTTAAATCTTCCCTTTGGTCTGGACATGCCACTGAAACGCCAACCTCAGATGGACCAAGTAACCCGTTTAGAGAAGCCTCTAGTTGCTGAAACAACAAAAAGACACAAAAATCAGCACACGGAAGTTATTTCTTTATTGACTTTTCCATATCTGTTCATAAAACTATTTGTCCCCGATCGACTGGTCCAAACCCGGGTTTGATTGCTCCCCCCTCCCTCTGGATTGTGTTCATATTATACATATATGCAGTTATGTGCCATATATATATATATATATATATATATATAAAAACAGCACATAAGGGCACTTGCGTCTTTCTGACGCGAATGTACTGCAAATGACAGCGGGAATCTATTTCTGCTGAAGGCAAGCAGAAATGAGCTATACATTCTCTCTGCTTGTCAGAAAAGTAAGTGAGAACACACAAACACAATTTTATCAAATCATAAGTCATTAATAGCGGTTTACTTCTGTGATTTAGTACAATCGTGTTCATATCAGTAGCGAACTGTAGCAGTGTTCACATGATTGTTTAGGGTCTAACCCCTATTGTACTGGGGTTAGACCCTACTCTGAAGTTGTAACTAAATTCGTTCCCAGTTCCTGAACACACCAAAAAGTGGGTACTTCCGCCATTATTTCTAGGAATTATAAAAAGGTTCCTCTGGTGCGAAAGCCCCTAATAACATGTCCTAACCATGTGACGTGACATGTGCCCAGTGTTCAGTAATTCAAGTTATTAGTGTTTGTCGGCTTTTTGGCCTGATTAGGACAAAACTTTTTTCACATAAAAAACAACTCGCATTACCTTAATTTTGAACTCCCGTTACTTGATTGTCAAGGCAATGTATGTGTTGTCAACACCTGTAAAAAACAAACAACTCAGTAAAAGAAACACAAATGATTAAATATTCTTTGAAATCATAGTTACTCACAGGTCCTGCTCTCTCGCTCCAGTTCAGTGGGTTTCCTCACTCTCTTGCAGTACACTTTGGCAACAATCAGAATGGCACATGTTGCCACCACAAACGTCAGACCGGATACCAGCAAACTGATGACCACCGGGCTCATCACCGGATCAACTTCTGAGATTTTAATAGAAGAGCAAACCAGTTTAAGATGAGATGCATAAATGTCTTAAAAGTCACAATGAAATGGAAGTAGCGGCAGATTTTTTCTTTAGTATTGTGCCGTACATCTGAGTGTAACTGATTATCGAAAAAGACAAAATGCCGGACAAGGACTTCATTTTATGCATCAGTTGTAGTTTAAAGGGGTCATTTGATGCGATTTCTAGTTTTCCTTTTTCTTTAGTGTGTTATGTTAGTGCAAATATAAGATCTGCAGAGTTACAAAGTTTCATAACACCGCCCAAATGTATAAGCAAAGAAAGTAGGCTTAACTTTTATTCTCGCTGTATTATTGTTGCCACCGGCACCGCCATGTCGTGGAGACACTGTGTTTTTTGTTGCGAAAGCCAAACTACTTTGTTTGGCCTTCCAAAAGAGGACACAACAGAGGTTAAGCTTTACTTACAACACTGTTCCAAAACAGTACAACTAAAATTTTCGACTGTGTGCTGCGCATTTTTCAGAGGACTGTCCAGAGCCTGGGAGAGTACAAGGCCGGCTGTGCACAAAGGCTGCTTCTAAAAAGTGTGTCAATTCCATCTTTGCAAGTACATTCTGGCGCTTCTGGGCCTGTAAGTATGTTATCATATTTTAAGAATTTGCTACTGACTATTCAAATGTGAGTTTTGAGCAGTATAGAGTAGCGCTTGCTTGTCGTTTCTACGATCACAAATGCAGACATGGTTTTGTGTTTACATAAGTGTTCTCACACCCGTAGCGCGGCGCGTAAAAAGACAGTATAAGTCATTATAATCGCTGGCCAATCAGAGCACACCAAGCTTTTCAGAACGCTTTGTAAAAATCGACGCGTTTCAGAAAGGCGGGGCATAAAGGAACAACGTATGTACATGACGTTTTTTAACCTAAAACCGCGCAAACACATTGCATTAAACCAAATACACAAAATGTTTTTTTTTAACCATCATGTGACCCCATTAAATATTAAGATGTTGGCGCTGGCACTGTACTCAAAAATTGCAAATCAATGCAATCTTATAGGGTTTAAGCAGACAAAATGATTGGAGAAGTCCAACATTTGTGAAACAACATGCATTTGGAAAATAGATAGGGTGAATTTTCAGTTCATTATGAATGACCCTTGGTGCTGATTCTGAACAGGCACTTTTAAAGATCCCAAGTCCACCTGGGCTGGAACCACACAGCTCACCTCGAATAGAGATGGGTAAAGGCTGACTCTCCCTCGAGATAAATGTGCGCTCTCCAGTCTGGACCTTGTAGAGACAGCAGTAGTAGCCCTCATTATTGGACTGGGCATTGGAGAAGGTGAAGGTGACAGAGGGCGCGAGGGCTGGCAGAGAGTGCCGGACGGTCCCGTTGGGCCTGATGAGCCGCAGCTGAAAGGAGCCTCCAGGATACTGATGCTGAATGGAACAGGTGACATTGAAACTGTGGCCTCGGGTCACCCAACCTGGCCGGGCCTCAGGAGAGGTGTTGTACCAGATTTGGGGAGTGTGAATCTCCACTGCAAAGAGAAAATAAAAGTTAGTCTGAGACTTTTAGCTGTCAATTATAACGTTAGCAGCAGATGCGACTTACAGACTGTGATGTTGATGAAGTTGCTGTGTGGAGAATTTCCTGGGGGAGAGTTTCCCAGTTTGCTGTGTATCCTGTACAGACAGCTATAGCTGCCCTGGTGGGAGTTTTCCAGGTCTGACAGGGTCAGATCCACAGTCATTTGTCTGGGATCGGCTCGCTGGGTCACTAGTGGTGTGTCAACACCTCTTTTGAACAGATGGAAGTCAATGACGGACTGCCAGTACGGGGCAGTGCATTTGAAGTGAACGGCCTCTCCGGTCGAATAGGCATAGAAGCGTGACTGAATTGATAAGGTTGGTGCAGGAAGTTTTCCTAGACAGAGAAAGATTGAGAAAGAATTATGAACAAATACAAACAAACACTGTCTTATTAAAATAAAGCTTCCAAACAATTTCGTACCTGTACACTCCACTCCAGCATCCTCACTGTGCGTACACACGTCACCATTGGGGGAACGTTCGCAGAGATCCAGGGCAAACTCGTCACCCGAGCATTTCACATTCCTCCACAGCACCTCTCCACCGGCCCGTCCGAAACGAGCGCCACTCGGGATGTCCAACACGAAGCCGCAGTTGAGCTCTCTGCAAACCACTGCAGCATCCTCCGGATCCCAACCGCGCTGGCACACGGTGCCCCACTGATGCCCATTACGCACCTCCACTCTCCCCGAACATCGTTCACCCGGTCTGTCATTCACAAGTCTGGTGATCGGGTCGTCTGTGGAAACAATGAGAATGAACCAGTGATGTTATTGTTAACTGAAACTAAGACCATTATTAACCGCTTCTGGTAACTGAAATGAAATAGAAAAGGTAACAGAAAGCTGAAACTAAATAAAATACAAATAATAGATGAAAAACTGGAAGAAGAAAAATTGAATCTAAATGAAATTAATACATTTAAGTTGAAGTAATAAATTAATGATAGCTAATAAAAATATTAAAACAAACTAAAATAAAAAGAAAACTGCGAAATTCTAAATAAAAGCCATTTCAAAATATGAATTACTATAGTATGATTATGAATGTGATTTAATCTAATCCATAATTTTGCTTAGAATAGGGCTTTCAAACTGGCATTCACAAAACATTAAAGAAAACTAAATATAAAAACATACAGCTAAATTCTAATTAGATTGAAAATGTTTTTCAAATATCCTAAAGTTGGATAGAAAAATATTTTTAGAATAACTATAGGCTGCTAACTTAATAAAACAAGTATTTTACAGGTATCATTTTAATAAAGTGTTTCGGCTTTTGTACAAAGACAAAATAGCCAATACATTGGTTTCACACAGTCTAAATGAGTCTCTATACATAAAAATATATATCTGCATTTATATTTTAGAAGAGGGAACATCATATTTGGGAGTTAAGAGTTTAGATATAATAGTTTGAAAATCCCTTCTGTAGACAACATTATAAGGCCAATAACTTACCAAAGGCATGGACATCTTCAACAGCAACATTGCATCCTGAAAAAGAACAAACAAGTATGATATAATATTGACATTTTAAAATTCTGTAATAATTTATTTTAAAACCAAAATATTGTATTTTACTAACCAAGCATTACCAGGCCCAGGAGAATCCTCGACATTTTAGATTTCCCATGTAACGCAAGTGCCAGGGTTCATTTACTAACTAACTAAATATCCCTGTCAGTGTCCGCAACCCAAAAGCTGACGGTTCCGGTGTGAGGAGGACCAGGAGCAAGTTGATGCATAGCACTTCAGTCTACTTAGCTAGCTGGCTAACTAGCACCTCTGAATGCCTAAACTGTTTCTGTTCACCACCATGCGATTGATACAGTTACTTTATCCACCATAACCCAGGCTTCAAAACATAATACTCGATAACAGCAAATAACACACAACAATTCAGAGTCAGACACAGAATATACCTGTAGGGCTGGGCGGCTAATATGCTAAAGCTGCCCTAAAGTAAAAAGAGTTATTTGTAGAGCGAGACACTAAAGAAACACTGATGTATTTACAAGGAATAACCGCGTAAATCTGTGTTCAGTAACACTTCGTGAGTTGGTGTTCTCCGCGCGTTCGGTATCCCGAACAGCGTCATAATGCAGAGTAGACTGGCGCCGTCCGATTCGTGAGTTAGTTGCTTTGGTGAGTCGAATCTTTTGAACGAACCTTTCCGAACAGACTGAATCAACAGAATAAAACGACTCAGAAGAGCATTTGCAGTGAAGCGGGGTTTGCCTGCGGAAAGGTTACTTTTTATTATATAATACTTTCCACCAATATACACACACGAAACAGAGTTTGATTTAATAATTAAATTACATCCATAATTTAAATATTTTTTTCCCATACCAGATATGTAAATGAATGTGATTGTAAATACAAATTAGTTTCTAAATGACTCATTCTCGTAAGCTAAATAATGGCAAATCTGAAACAAACGACACATTAAATAACATTAAACAGCCGTTTTAATAAACAACAGTTATTGGAAAAAAAGGATTTCAGGACTACGTGATGACGTAAATGTCGGACGCATAAGAATCACTGAATCGTCTTCTAAACAGATTCTTTTAAGTGAACCGTTCATATGAACAGATTTGCGCAAACGATTCAGACGTCCCATCAGTGATTAAGACGAGGAGAGAGTGTAGACATTAACTGTAGATGTTTTTCTGTTCTACGACGTTGCGCAAGGTCTGTGCATAAAAACGTTCGACCACGCTGATTTGCTTATTAGGGCTTAAAACAAATGTAGGTTTAGAGGTGGAAAAATAACACATTTGGAGACACCATTTAATGACACCATAAATATAAACATCACCCTGCTATGAGACCTACAATACAGCAATTTTATGTGTCCACCACTTTAATCTAATTTCGGAGTGTAAATTATTTTTTCTTTATGCCATGTTATTTTTCAATCAATATGTAGGCCTATTTATTCTTCTTTCCTGTTCATATTTAAGTATTATTATATTAATTTTCCGTTTTCATAGTACTGTTGACAATTATAATATCATCAAGTAGTATTAGCTGGAGCATCAGGAGGATCATAACTTTTATATAAAGCGGTAGTGGAATTTTTTTTATCCGACTTTCGTTGGAATATAATTCTATGTTTTCAAATGTCAAATGTTACTGGCAAAATGTTAATAAAAATAAATAAATAAAAATCTACATGGAAGCATTAAGTGAAGGAACTTGTGGCGACACCAAGTGGATAAAATTAGCACTACAACACAATCCATCTACCCATCCATCCATCCATTCTCTAAACCAGTGGTTCCCAAACCTGTCCTGCCGGCACCCCAACACTGCACATTTTCTTTGTCTCCCTAATCAAACACACCTGATTCAACTCATCAGCTCATTAACCCATGTGATAATGAGCTGATGAGTTGAATCAGGTGTGTTTGATTAGGGAGACAAAGAAAACGTGCAGTGTTGGGGTGCCGGCAGGACAGGTTTGGGAACCACTGCTCTAAACCGCTTATCCTCTGTAGAGTCGCAGGTATCAGGGGCGATTCTAGGATTTTCATTTTAGGGGTGCTCAGCCCCCCTGAGGTACCGAATGTGAGGTATTTAGGGGGGTTCGGGGGCATGCTCCCCCGAGAAAATTTTGATTTCTCTGACTTACATGTGCATTTTAAGATGTTTTGAAGGCCAAAAAAATTGGATAACAACAGCTTTAAAACCATGTGCGGGCAGCTGTTTATTTTTCACACCTCATCAGCATCACACTCTTTTTCTCTTTGTTTTTCTCTTGCTCTGTCTCTTCCCCTCCTAAAGCTGAGATTTGACTGATATAGGCTTTTCATTTTTATCTGTCAGTGAAGAAAGTAAACATAGGGTCAACTGATAGGTTGATTCATGAATCATTTTCTCAGACAAAGCTACCAGGAAAGCTAGGTAACTAAGTTGATTAAATTCATTCACAATACAATGTACATTATTGATCTAGGCCTAATACATGGCCTTAGACAGGGCTTTATAATCAAAGAGGTCATAAATTTGAGGTTGTTATGGGGTTAAACATTTTTATTTCTCTGATATGTGCATTTCAAGACGTTTGAAGTCCAAAAAAGGATAAGAAATAGATTTAAAACCTGCTCTCTCCTCATCTCCATCACTCTGTCTTTTCTCTCAGTCTCCTGATCTTGCCCTGTCTCTTCCCCTCCTAAAGCTGAACTTTTTTAATTTACTGAAGGCTACAAATTGTATTATATTAATTCTCAACATGCACACGTGCATTATTAATCCTGTGCCTATGAAAACGGCTTTGTTAATGTTTCTTGTCCCCTCACAATGACATAATTACACGTTATAGGCCTATTTTCAGCTCAAAATGGCGAAATTAGACAAAAGTTTATTAGTTTTCTAATTATTTTTGTCATTCGTTTAACATTTATGACCTAAAAAACTGTCAAATATAAAATGTTTAGTTTAGCTACTTACATCTTCTTAACTCGCACTTGACCGTAAACTGAAGCGTCAGTCGTGCAGCTCGTGCTGCTAAAATTCGCGCTCAGCAGCTTCTGTGAACATGAAGCCCGCCTACTTTGATTTGATTGGTCATCTCAAATATTCTGATATTGACGAGAAGTGAAAGACCGATAGAGATAGCTCAGATAGTCAGGGGGCCAATTCTGAAAAGGGCTTCCGTTAAGACTTTTGCGGACATGTTTTGGTACAAGCTGTCACCCTATTTTTTTAGTTAGAAGACACCCATAGGTGAGATATTAGGGTGGTTGTCAAGCTGAATTTTTTTTTGTGTGACTTGTACAAGCAATTTCAGGCCAATTTTTTGGTTTCCTGCTCAACACGACATGCCAACAGTAAATGTTGAATATCTCCACAACCACAAGGACCATATTCATAAAAATGGTATCAAATAAAAGCCAACACTCATGGGATGTCTGCTGAAGTGTCAGAATGAACATTTATTGTACAGTGTAAGAGACAACAGAACTAGAACATGAAAAAAACTATCTCCGCCTAAAGAGAACCAGTTTTCAAAGTGAATATCAGCTTGGAAACATAACCTAATATCCCAAAACCTCTATCAATCAGTACCCATATCTATGGGAATGAGTCAAGCCAAGTTTAAAGCTTGTAGGGAGAGACAGTGCAATGCTGCACAAGTTATAATACTTTAATGTCAAGGCGGAAATTTAGAACTGTAGATGATGGTCTATGGTGCTATTTGACTTAATTAGTGTACCAGGTTGTAACACAAATTATATTACATTCACATATCACTATAGTTATTAATTCCATCCTAACAAAACTGCTCTCTCACTTCTTTAGGGTTAGGGGTTAGTAACTAGTTAGTAGTAATAACTATGTAATAGTCGTATGGCAAAGGTATGTTTTTCCCCATCAAAGCAGTGGCTCTCAGGTTGTCAGTCTCATCCCTTTGAGACTGAATGGATTGAATAAGCAAGGTCAAGCTAAGCGCAATGCAAATAATGGTGTGTGTCGATTATATTGCAAAAATATTGCACAATATTATACTACAATAATCTCCAGAAAGAGCACAAAGACACCACTTCCTGAAAAATCACTTCAATCAAAGGGCTTTATCTTGGCTGTATTTTCCATATTTGTCTTGACAAATGAAACATTGTTCCCAATCAATATCTCTTCCTATTTGTTTTTCTTTGGACGCTAGGCTTACAGCTTCCTCTGGATCCATGTTATCTCATCTGAAGGCAAATACATTTTTCACTACACTAGTCTGATTGGTTTCTGAGTGGATCACTACAATGTCCTCTGACATAAGCTGAGGGCTTTGCTATCTAACAAACGTATTAACGCTTTTAGCTATAGCAGACTGTAAAATAGGCTGCTGTGCAGCAAATAAATTAAAAACAATATTTCCATTACACATCTGCACAAAACTTAATTTACCTATTAGTAAGTAAGCTAGTAATTATGAAAGTAAATTAGCCTAGCTATACACTCACCTAAAGGATTATTAGGAACACCTGTTCAATTTCTTATTAATGCAATTATCTAATCAACCAATCACATGGCAGTTGCTTCAATGCATTTAGGGGTGTGGTCCTGGTCAAGACAATCTCCTGAACTCCAAACTGAATGTCAGAATGGGAAAGAAAGGTGATTTAAGCAATTTTGAGCGTGGCATGGTTGTTGGTGCCAGACGGGCCGGTCTGAGTATTTCACAATCTGCTCAGTTACTGGGATTTTCCCGCACAACCATTTCTAGGGTTTACAAAGAATGGTGCGAAAAGGGAAAAACATCCAGTATGCGGCAGTCCTCTGGGCGAAAATGCCTTGTTGATGCTAGAGGTCAGAGGAGGATGGGCCGACTGATTCAAGCTGATAGAAGAGCAACTTTGACTGAAATAACCACTCGTTACAACCGAAGTATGCAGCAAAGCATTTGTGAAGCCACAACACGCACAACCTTGAGGTGGATGGGCTACAACAGCAGAAGACCCCACCGGGTACCACTCATCTCCACTACAAATATGAAAAAGAGGCTACAATTTGCACGAGCTCACCAAAATTGGACAGTTGAAGACTGGAAAAATGTTGCCTGGTCTGATGAGTCTCGATTTCTGTTGAGACATTCAGATGGTAGAGTCAGAATTTGGCGTAAACAGAATGAGAACATGGATCCATCATGCCACTGTACAGGGAGGTGGTGGTGGTGTAATGGTGTGGGGGATGTTTTCTTGGCACACTTTAGGCCCCTTAGTGCCAATTGGGCATCGTTTAAATGCCATGGCCTACCTGAGCATTGTTTCTGACCATGTCCATCCCTTTATGACCACCATGTACCCATCCTCTGATGGCTACTTCCAGCAGGATAATGCACCATGTCACAAAGCTCAAATCATTTCAAATTGGTTTCTTGAACAATAAGTTCACTGTACTAAAATGGCCCCCACAGTCACCAGATCTCAACCCAATAGAGCATCTTTGGGATGTGGTGGAACGGGAGCTTCGTGCCCTGGATGTGCATCCCACAAATCTCCATCAACTGCAAGATGCTATCCTATCAATATGGGCCAACATTTCTAAAGAATAAGGGTGTCACGATTTCGATTTTAAATCGAAATCGATCGAAATTAATGCTCAATCTCGATTTCGAATCAAAAAATGGAATCGTCGATGCTGCCACGCCCCCATGTCACGGCAGCTCGGCTTGCCTGTAATAGGTAAAACTCCTTTTCTCGAGAATATTGAAGCCTTTATTTTAAAACGCATTGCTGCTGCACAGCGAGAGCATCATATCTCGTCTGATCGAGCTGATTGTCTGTGCTGCGGCAATTGCACGAACCTATGGCGAGTTAGCAGTGGCGTACGGTCCAATGGGAGCGCATGGCGCCCTGCCAACCTCGAGCGCGCCAATTTGGACATGGCTGGAGAGTATAAATCACAAAAAACTCGCCAAAGGATTTTAGGTTTAAATCGACTGAAGCGAAGTACCTGATATGAGCGAAATAGCACGGCAAGGCAAAGCAGTACTCGTTCCCTTATCTCTAAGGGAACCGAGGTTACGCAAGTAACCAAGTAGCCTACGTTCCCTTACGAGAACGTTCTCTCGTACTGCGTTGCAAACGCTGTGGGAACCCAATTTAAAACGCCGTGCTATTCGCCTGTGACTGCTCTGAGGAGTCCAGGGAGCCCCGGGACTATAATAGCCAGGTAATAGGTTATATTGTTTAAGTTTCCAAGTGACTGAAGATATAAGTTATTGTTACATTATGTTGTTAATAAACGTTTTAAATTTGACAATGTAGTGTGTGGTATTGCGAACAAAGGTCAGATATTATTATATTGCATAAAAGTCTTAAAATGGCATAGCTTGTGCTTTCAATTTATTTTTTTTAAATCGAGAATCGAATCGAACCGTGACTTTAGAATCGAAAATGTAATCGAATCGAGGATTTGGAGAATCGTGACACCCTTACTAAAGAATGCTTTCAGCACCTTGTTGAATCAATGCCACGTAGAATTAAGGCAGTTCTGAAGGCGAAAGGGGGTCAAACACAGTATTAGTATGGTGTTCCTAATAATCCTTTAGGTGAGTGTATGTCTGGTAAGTATATAGCTAGTTGGAAAACAGTTTAGCTTACCTGTTTCTGGCAACATTTGATGGTAGAATGGTAGAATCTTGAGGTAAATGTTTGTGTTGACAAATAGATCAAGTTAATCTGTTGTGTGATTGTGTGATTCACTCCTTTATAAAGTTTTGTTCAGACTGTACTGTTGACACCTGCTGTGATCATCTTCTCTGGATCTGCTGCCTCAATCTACTGCCAAATCACAGCTCGGCTGACACAACAGTGCCCCTTGTGGTGTGATACTCTTGGGGTATTTATTGATTATTATTTTTTAATGATCATGCTTGCACATAAGTTGGATTATATTGCACATTTGCCCAAAATTACAATAGGTAACATGGAAGAAAATGGAAGCACTTTGGGGAAAAAAATCCGCTTTTACCACTTTTAAGAATATAGTGTTAAAATGGACAAAAAAACATTTTCTAAACTGACAACCTGGCTAGAACACATGTTGAGGGGATAAATATTAATACTGGATAGGTTGTATACTTGTACCAAAAAGTGTCCGACAAAGTTTTAATATCAGTTTTGGCCCCCTGACTAAGATGAACAAACACACACACACACACGCGCGCCTCTGTTTCTGACCTGCGCTCTGCTTGGCGCTGCTACGGACTGAAGATGAAGAACATTATTTAACCTTGTCAAAGACAAAAAAAAAAAAAAAAAAAAAAAAAAAAATTTTTTAGAATAACAACATTTCTTACTCCAAGTTTTAGGGGTGCTGAGCTCCTTTTTAGGGGTGCTGAAGCACCCCTAAAAAGGGGCTAGCCTCGCCCATGGCAGGTATCCTTAACCAACAATAAGCAACACATTTGTTACAGTATTTATTAATCATCGTTAAGGTTAGTTAATAAAAATACAACTGTTTATTGTTAGTTCATGTTAGCTCAGGTCCATTAAATAGTATTAGCAGATACAACTTTCTGACTAAATCATTTATTAATATATGCTTGAAATTCACATTAACTAAAATTAATACATTTGTTTGTATTTTTCATTTCTAGTTAATTTTAACTATTAACAAATATTTACAAATCGAACCTTTTTGTAAAGTGTTATCCATGCACCTGATATCAAGACAGAAAACAGAACACTAAATCGGAAAGCTTTATTTCAAATAAAACATTTATTAAAAATAATTAAATCATTACTGAAAAAAAAAAATGGTTTCTGATTTAATTCCCTTAGGTTGTCTTTACAAATTTCAACCTCAAGGTGGGAGTCAAACAAGACTTTAGTTTAGAGTTTGTAGGATGATAAATCACATTTGGTGTCATGATGCAATGTTTGTGAATCGCGTTTGATTTCAGATAGTACTTTGTTCAATGACTTTTAAACTGGAAACATGAGTTCAACGGCTCAGATAAACTTGTTCATTGTTTATTAGCCTACTTGTTTGCACTTAAAAATAAATAAAAAAATTAAAAAAATCAAAATATGGAACTTTAGATCATTTAACATAACACGTGACATGTGACCCCACCCTTACCTGCAGTCTGTCACTTTAATTATTTTTTAGTCAAGTAAAAAATAAAAATAAAAATCAGTGCAGCTTTAATATTGACCAAACCATGTTCATTCTACTATGTATAGCCAAATTGCTATGCCTGCATCTTTCTCGAGAGTTCAGGAGTAGTTTTCAGCCCATTCACGTGCATCATTCTGAACACAACCGTTTCTTCTCTCACCGACCTACTTCTGTTTAATTGGATAAGCACTCAGTCTCTACCGAGAGAGAGAGAGAGAGAGAGAGAGAGAGAGAGTGAGAGAGTGAGTCCGGCTGGACCCACACTATGCAAACCGTTATCCACCTGCAAAAAAAAAAGCGTTCATGGAATCTGCACATTCCTCGCTGACGTCACGGCGGATCGAAGAATGGAACAGTCGCCGCGCGCAACACGCTGTCGAGCGGTTATGATGTTATGAAGTGCACTTTGGAATATTTCCGCGCGACACGGAATGTCCCACGGAAGCGCAAGTGAACAACAGGTGGATTCCGAGGCCAATCCAGCCCTGGAAGTAGCCATACTTCTGTGTCTCTCCGCCCCTATGAGTAACCATAGCGAAGACACAGTAAAATCCAGCGTACCGGAAAGAAGCTGAATAACGCGCTCGCGATGTGGATCATTTCAGCGTTGACGTGACACTGCGTTAATCGTTAAGATTGACTACTGACACAGTTCATTCGGAATTATGTCACTTTACATATGATATCGTATTTTAATAGACAGAGGCTGTGTATTTCTGTCCTAAGGGAGTGTTTGTAGACTTTTGGAGTTATAATGCCTGTCAGTAACGGATCGGTGATGGATTTGCCGTCGGAATACGTGAAAATAAAGGCGCATTACGGCGGGTGAGTGTTGTAAACTTTCGCAGGTTAATGGTTTAAAGTCGGCCTGCTGTTCAGTGGCGTCAAAGGTCGGAATATGTCCGGTTTTTGGCAGATTAATGTAAACAACTTCCCTCCCACACCTGGAAAACTTTGACACATTGAATGTTTCTTGAACTTAAGATTCATTTGATTGACTTTTAAAAGATTGATATTTAGTTATTTTGGAGACGTTTTACATATAAAGAAATTAACAATATATTTTGAAAAATATCATTAAAAGTATGAAGACTTTTTTAGTTTACTTGAAGCATATTGCCATCTTATGGGTGCCACCATATTGACATCACATGACCACGAGCCATGCCATGCAATTGACCAAAGTTGGTATGTTTTTGACCAGCTAAAAGTAAACAGTAACTTACTGAGTGCATTTTTCAGTATGAAATATTGTTGTGTGGCTCTTATTGCCACTTGTTGCTCAGAACACCTCTACTGTATGCTGTTGCATACCTACATCTTTTATTAGGATTTTGACTAGCATCCTATTATAAAAGACAAGTTTCAGTGTTGACAATTCAATCACCTTCAGACATTTTTGATTCTGCTGATTGCTTGAGAGATCTTTTGAAGTCAGATCAGTGTTATTCCACCAGCTTAGCTTGAACTGAAGTAATATTAGTGACATGACTTTAATTGGCTGCATTGGTTCTGACCCCTGCTGTGTCTTCTGTCATTAAACAATAGAGAATTATTTACTGTTTCCAACTTGTAATTATCCTTCTCAGGCTTTACAATCTAGACTTATATTTTGATTAAATGCTTTTGGCTAAAAGTGCCATGATGTAGGCCAGGGGTCACCAAACTTTTTTCTCTGGGGGCCACATTATCGTTCCTGACTGTGATGGGGGGCCGGGGCCGGGTCAGCTATATAACATAGAATTGTATGACCCAGACCAAAATGACCACCAGCAGGCCTCATTGTGTAGTAGAGATTACTAGCCTGGCACAGCCATCCCCACTACTATGTACCCACTACTATATCCACACTACTATATCAACACTTGATTCCTGGCACATATTTGCTTATCTTTTCTAGTGGTTTGCAAAAGTTGTAATCGAGTCTTCACACTTTGTTTTATTTAAAGTTATTCTTCACAAATAATCGTTGGTCCACTGTTCTTTGAAAACTCTGCACTCTCTATTAGGGGTAGAACGGTAGGCTACACAGAAGTCACGGTTCGGTTCATACCTCGGTTCAGACATCACGGTTGGGTACAATGAAGGGAAAAGCAAAACAAAAATGCAGAAGGCTTGTGCATGTCTCAGGCTGGACCACCAAAAGAAAAATAAATGCCTTAAGGCCCGTTCACATCAAGGACGATAACTATAAAGATAACGATAAAGATATAATTCTAAAAATCGTTCTCCATATTAAAGAATAACAGAGTTCACACCACAACTATAACGATAAAGATATGAGGAACGATATCGTTGGGATCACTTTCAGAACGATTTTTTTCCAGCTGTCGAACGATAAAACACTGACAGCCAATCAGAATCCATTCTAATTTAAAGGTCTCGCGCATTTAAAATGGATCTGGATCATCCGGGCGCGCGCGTGCTTAGAATAAAAAGACTGTTATCGGTCGATGGTGTGGACACATATATAGTTATCTTTATCGATATCTTTATAGTTATCGTGCTTGGTGTGAACGGACCTTTAAGCCTTGTATTTTTTTTTTAAAATAAGTTTTATTAATAAAGTAAAGGCATAGAACCAGTTTATTTGTAGTGCACTGACAATAGTTTTATATAATAAGTTCATTAATTCAATTTATAAAAATACCTTGATATGTTTGGTAATTGTACCTGAATTAATTGAAAATTAATCTGCTACATTTCAGATTAATATATTTGTTTTCCTTAAAAATGTAATTTACAGTAACTTAAACACTTTGCAGTTTGAATGATGTCCTGCATAAACTAAATGACGGAGTATGTTTTTATGTTTCCACTGTTCGATCGCGGCCGCGCTACACACACACACACACACACACACACACACACACACACACACACACACACACACACACACAAATATATGTAAACACTTTACGACTTTTCGATCGCGCCCCCACACCTCTCTCTCAACATATTACAGCATTGCAATCTTTACACCGCAGCCTGCTTCAGAGCTTCAGAGCTAAAGCGGAGCTACAGATTAGGTGTCCCTAAGAACCCGCGTATCTAACAGTAGTTCCGCATTACATTAATTAAATTGCACGCAAGTTTTATTTTTTTTTATACCGTGTATTCTCCGTGTAAATGTATGCACCAAACTGTGACGCCCGTACCATGACGTACCGTCCATGACGACTTTTGGGGATTGCCTCATAGGGCCGGTTCAAGTAGTGGGGGGCAGAGGGGCTGGGGGGCCAGTCAAAGGGGGGTGGCGGGCCTGAGTCGGCCCGCGGGCCTTAGTTTGGTGACCCCTGATGTAGGCGGTCAGGAGAGAGTGAGATAACACAAACCCGCACTGTCTACATACATCATTGTGAATCATTGTTATTAATCACATCATCACTCAGCAGCTTCAGTGCACAGAGGGTGATATCACCCGGGTTTTGGTCAACAATGTGAATGATTTAGATTCGCTTTCGAAATCTCAATGTGTAATCGTACAGCATTCTTAAACAAGGCCTTGACTATGTCTCTTGAATATGGCGTCATTTGATTTTAAGGAATTAAATAAGGATTAAAAGGGATTTAGGCGAATAAAGAAAAATAAATTCTTGAAGTACTTGTTGTAGTTATGAAGGAATCAATTAAAACAATTTGCAAATAATAATTTATTTTAAAATACGCCCACATTCACTCATATTCGTGTCTAATATCTCGAAAAACGCAAACGTCACTTCCAGTTATGAATTACATGAATCATGTAGGCTAAATGATTGCATATTTTTAATTCAAAATGGCAATTCAAAAGTTTGCGTCACTGGATATTAGGCCTGTCGGTCGTTGACCATTTCTGTCATAAAAAAGTTGTCAAATATTAAATGTTTTGCTACTTACATCTTACCACGCACTCTTTTACCATTAAATCGAAAGTGTCACATTGGAATTCGCACTCATCTTCTGTGAACAGTAATGCCTGCCTTCTTTGATTTGATTGGCCATCTCAATCATTTTGGCATTGACGAGCGTTGAGGCAGACCAGCCTAAAAATTGAATCCATCAATGTCTATGGTGGTTGTTCTTAATGGTTTGCACTAAAATGAAAATTAATTTATGAAAAATCTTTTGGGTGAACTATACCTTTAAAGGGGTCATATGATTCTATTTTCAAAGATTATTATTTTGTGTATTGGGTGTAATAGAATATGTCAACAAACCTTCTTAAATGTTAAAAAAATACATATTTTTTTCTCCTCTATGCCCAGTCTTTCTAAAATGCACTGATTTCTACAAAGCCCCTCCTTCCGAAAAGCGCTGTGTGCTCTGATTGGCCAGCTGACCCAGTGCGTTGTGATTGGCCAAAGACCTCGAACATTTGTCGGAAATGTAAATCCCCTTACCGTAATCGCGAGCTTCAGCTTCCAAAGCAATTATTAAGACAGTTAATAATGTCGTACTCGTCAATTTGACCATATCAGTTCGATCCAGAGTCTGATTCTGAAAATACAGATGGCCAAGACATTATGCAAATATTTCCACATAGTGACGTGAGGGAGAATTCGATCGAGGCGTTTCAGCTAGGTCTGGTTCTGCATTCTTTTAGATAGAATAAATCTTTTTGTGGGAGACTTTGAGTTTGTAACTTTGCAGATCTTATACAACAGCTACATAACACACTAAAGCAAAAGAAAACATGAAAACACATCATATGACCCCTTTAACACTTATCTTTGTTACAACTGGTAGTAATATTCATTTTCACACCTTGAATTAGAGAAGGTAACACTCCAAAATAGTTACTTTTGTATAAATAGAGTTTTGAAAAATGTAAGAGATTAGATAGAAAGAGAAGTTCAATCTTTCATTCATTCATTTTATTAATTCATTCATGTTGTAAGTTCATGCTGTTTTATGGGGTAAACATTTTTTGATTGTATTTTTGTCTTCTGTTTCAAATGTAATATTTAACTTCACTTATTTACTTAGTCAAATAATGAGGAACATGGATTCTTCACTTTTTTATATTAATATTCATCCCTGGGGTGGTTGTTTTGCATTCCATATAGCAAAGCATGAGATAATGCACCATACATCATTGTTGAACTGCATGCTTTACATATTTATGCAACATTATGTCCAGCTAGCTTAGTGGGTGGAGAAAGACCTTTGAATCAAGAGCACAATTACCTGTTGGCGTGCTAGTGAACTTGGTATAGGAAGTGAAGAGTGAATATAGTTCCTCACTGTCTGTGGAAGTGTAAAATATCTCTTACATGAGTGTGTAAAAGAGCTCTCCAAATTTGGGTCAGCCTTTTTAGTGCATTTTGAAAGCCTTGGTGATTCCCACTTCTAAAAATATTTTGAAGGAAGTTAGCACCAGGCGGGACAGAAATTTTGGTGACTGGCTGACAACCTGAGCCAGGCAGTTGCCTAGCAACAAGTTATAAGCCTCAATAATGACACTTTTTCACAGACCTCTCGGTTTCAGTCCAAAACATTTCATTGTTGAGCAATCAAGAGAGAGATTACACGGTTTTAAATAGCACATCTCTACGGGGAAATTGCCTGTGAGTCACCTGAAGTGTCACGTTTTAGCTTTGTACATTTTAATAGACAGAAGTTGTTTGTCATGTTGGTAAAAAGTGTACGCTGTTTTGCCATACATAAAATGTCACTATTACTTGACAGATACTGATATTCCATTATGCCTTGAGTCTCAGCGACAGCCCTATAGGCTATACAAACAGCTAAAATTTGCCAGGGGAAGGGCCTGATCTTTTTTTTTTTTTTTTAGCCAATCAGAAATGCTTTCTGCTTGTCAATCATTTTGCAGGTTTGGGTTTAATGATATGTTTAAGGGTGGGGTTTGTGGTTGAAGTGTTGGGGGCTGGTCTCAATGGCTAAATCTAGCAGAAGTTGGCAAAAAAAATTTGTCGATGCTAAAGCACTTGATGTTATCCCACATAAACTAACGGACTGTATTTTTCATTGGATTAGACTTCAGGTTTTTAGAAAGAAAAAAATAAAATTACACTACCGTTTTTAGTGTTAATTTTGTTAAAGGTGCATTAAGCAACTTTTCATGTTAAAAATACCCGTTTTTCTAACCCATACATGCTTAAACAATTGCCTGATGGGCTGAATGAGCCCTTCTATGATCTCTGCGATTGCCTCTATAATCCTGTACAGTAAAATAAATAAGAGGGATTCGGGACGGAATCGACTGGGCGTGACGTCATGCGCGTTCACGCTCACCTGGCTATGTCTGGCAGGTTTGTGTATTCGCCGCCATTATCCGCATCAGCGAAGACAACTCAAGCGACTTTGGCAAAAGTAGAAGATGGATTCAAAGAGACCGGCTTCTAGTTCATCCCAAACCCCAACGCAAACTCCACGTAACCGCGTGCACAACTCTGGTTGCAGTTTCGCGTGCCGCCAGAAGGGGGCATAGTTCTGCAAAAAGTCAGAGACTTGCGCAATGCACCTTTAATGAAACCTATGGTGAATAATCGTCAACAAGCTTTTTTTCTCATGACTAAAGGCTGAAATATACACTTTATACTTTATATAGCCTACTAAACATATTTTAAAATACTAGCGCCCCCTTTGTCTAGTCCCAGACTAAAATGCATGTTTGATGTTTTAACTGAAAGCAGCTTGCACTTAGCCTGGTTCTACCAGACTCTCGTACATTTCATTTGTACAGAGAGTCTGGACTCTCTCCATTGACAAGCGTTAACTTCCTTGTAGGCGGGTACTCTGTTGAAGTTTAAAACTATTGGATCTGCCCAGAGTCACTCTGGATCTGCCATAACCAAACTAGCGCACGACCTCAACGTCATCGTTCTCAGCCACTCCCTCTGTTCGCTGATTGGGCCGCCAAGAATTTGGCCGGAGAAAACTAAAGAATACACCACAATCCCAGACGTAGTACTGAAGGGAAATAAAATTGAGCGGAAGTACGCAGGAGGGCGGAGCCAGGCAAGCTTGCACTGACATATCTTAAACTATTTCACTGCCATCTCAAAATGCACACCAGAAATGTTTTTTCTAAGGCACGTTTATAAAATCTACAATGCCTTAATTAAACTAAGGCCTAGTCCTGGCTTAATCTAAACCATGTTTGTGAAACCGCGTCATACACTTGATAACTTTGTAAATAGTTACAGAGGAAAAACTGGAATAAATGTCTCAAATGACGACAGTCGTTGTGATAATCATTTAGAACAAAATAATTATGATTATCAATTTAACCATTATGCAGGAAGTTTTCATTGACTAAAACTATGAAATGCCCAGACATTTAGTCAACTAAAACTTTACTAAACAAAAACAGGAAAAGGTTGACTAAATATAATAAAAATGAATAAGTACAATTGACACAGGACTAAGACTAAATAAAAAAATAGCTGCCAAAATTAACACTACTACCATTCAAATTTTGCGATTGCAAGATGTTTTTAATGTTTATGAAAGAAGCCACTTATGCTCACCAAGGATGCATGTATTTATATAAGTAAAAAAAAGTTTTCTATATTTTAATTTTTTTGAAATGTAATTTATTCCTGTGATGTCAAAGCTGAATTTTACTCCAGTGTCACATGATCTATCAGAAATCATTCTAATATGCTGATTTGCTGCTCAAGAAACTATTTTATTACGTTATGGATTTTGCTAAATTATAATGGTTATTTTACATAACCATAAACAAAAGTTCATCTCTTGGCAATACACTGAATTAACATTAACCTGTTAACCTTTGACCAATGACAAAAAAGGAGTGTGTAAACACACTTGAGTTTAACTTCACTCAACCACTGGCAGCCGAGCCAGCAGAGAGTTTAACTTGGCAGGTATTTCTCATTTCCATTTCCAGTGCTGGACTTTAGTCCAGGACTCATGAGGTTCAGAGAGATTTGATTTGCTTCAGCAACCACACAGACAGAACTGTAGATAATGCGCACCACCACCCATAAATCACTACCATATGGTTAAACCACAAGTGAAAATTTTTCGTCCATTATAATGTAATCAAAATTCTCATGTTACCAATGACTTTTTTTTGTTAAATTAAAAAAAGCAATTATGTGAGATGTTTGAATGCACCTCAGAAATGTAGTCTGAATTTGAGAACAAAACTTTCAGAATCAGTGAATGGGCCTTAAATTCCACTTAAAGTTTTAGTGCTAAGTTTAGAACACAGTGACATCATAACGCGGACTTAGCATCCTTAAACCTTTTCCCATCAATCAAATCTACTCTGTGGGAATTTGAGTTTATATCCAGTACTGAACCTGATGACACTATTCTCCATAGAGAGCTTCATCTCTTGTGTGGGTTTCCTCATTGGCTAGTTGCACCATTTCTGGTCGGATTTATAGTTTGGAAACTCAAGGAGCAGGGTGTGTTCTTGATGATTCAGCTGGTGCATATGAGGTACAGCTGTTACCCAAAACGGCACTCAGCTGGACAGCTCATCCAAGGGTTTGAGGATTGTTTCTTTACAACAAAAAAGAGGCAGGCCACACATGTAGGCTATTGTAGTTCTTTACCATGGAGCCAAAGATTTATTTCTAAAAGTGTGTTTCAGAATTCACCACAGTTCTGGATCCTCTGTTTAGTTTGGACATTTCAAACACACATAGGCCTAATATTCTAGAACTTTGTACTAGCACAGTCTGGATGACTGACTGTGATAATATATGTTACTTTACATTTTCTGCATGATATAAAATTACTTTAGCTTGCTTCTTTTTGTCAAAGAAGATTTTAGAATTAAGTAAGAATTTAAAATTATATTATATAGAAATATATTTAAGTATGCTACTGTTTAAAAGTTTGGGTTTTATTAAAGAATTCTCATCAAGGCTGCATTTATTAAATCAAAAATACAGTATACAGTGAAATATTATTACGATTTAAAATATATTTTGTCCTATTCCTGTGATGTCAAAGCTGAATTTTCAACATCCTTACGCCAGTCTTCAGTGTCACATGATCCTTCAGAAATCATTCTAATATGCTGATGTACTGCTCAGGAAACATTTTTTCTTATTATTAATGTTGAAAACACTTTAATATTTTGTAAAAACTGTGATGCATTTTTTCCAGGATTCTTTGATGAATAGAAAAGCATTTATTGGATATAGAAGACTTTTGTAACACCATAAATGTCTTTACTGCTACTTTTGATCAATTTAAGGCATCCAAATAAAAGTATTAGCTAACATACTTATATAACCTTTTCATTTTAACGGTAGTGTATGTCTAAGACATTTAGGGGTTATAATCACTGGGTTTGAATTATTTCCATGTTCATATACCACATTCATATTGATATTTAAGTTAGACAGATACATCCTATAGTGTGTCTTGACACTTTTAACATTTTGGATGGTGTTTTGAATTTTGGATGGGTCGACTTGTCATCCAATAAGCAACTTTGCGACCGTCGTCCAATCCTATCCAAAACACCATGATAGTGCCATACTTTTTGTTAGTGTTTTTTCTTGTTAAATTATCAGATCATTTTCACTAAAGTCAATCTGTAGTGCACTAATTCACACTATCCAATTATGAATCATAAAAAGAGGTTTAGCTGCTGACTAATAAGCTACTGTTTAAAAAATCTGTTTTTTTTTTGTTTTGTTTTTTATAAAAATCCCCGATTAAAAATAGCACTGCTAATTTTTCAAGAGAGGTGTGTCTGCTGTCTTGATGAATCTGCTGAATCTCAGTGTTTTCCTTAGAGGAGTTTATTTCTTGACGTTGTGATAGCTGCTAGTCACACCTTTGTCAAATGTGTTTGAGTTTATGTTATGCTGTGCCAGAGCAAATTGCCAAATGCATGTGTGATCATCATTCACAAATCAAGAGTTCAGATTGAATCAGAAACTCCTTATTTATCACCTCTGTTCTTCTTCTATTCAGTGCAAATAACATTATTGCCACTCTTATGACTCTCTTAAGACTCTATTTCAGAACCACCATTCTCTGTTTTAATATGGAGTGAGAAATTAACACCTCTGAAATGACTTTATTTAACTGTTGGCATCCTCAGGGATGGTTAGCACTTATTAGTGTTAATCAGAAATGTTTCACATGGCTCGCTCTGGAATTGAATTTCCCTGCCAGCCTCTTCAGTTGCGTCAGTGCCGAGCGAAGCGTCGTTCAAACGGCAGGTGCTCGAGGGACTCCTAACGTTTATCAGTTGATCAGGCCTTAGAGAGTCGTGCAGTAGGAGATCCTTTCACCCCAAGCTTCAGTGCGGGCCAGTCGCACAGGGGCTGAGCATGGTTGGGGACGGATGGAGGCATAAGGGCAGAGTGGCAGATGATAGACTCATGATGAAGGTTTCCCCGCTGAGGGGCAAGCTGCTATAGAGCTCATCTCAGCAGAAACACACACACACACACACACACACACACACACACACACACACACACACACACACACACACACACACACTGTATAGCTGAGTTGTCATACATCGCATTTTCCATCCACAAAGGAACTGTGGGAGGTCTGTAGACGGATTTGCAAAACTTATACATTTCTTTAAAAAAGAAATATTGTAAATGTCTAAATTCAATATTTCTAAATGAAGGTAATTTTAAGTATATATATATATATATTTTAAGTATATATATATATATATATATATATATATATATATATATATATATATATATATATATATATATATATAAAGACAAATATAAAGTAAAAATTAATGTTGCAATTTAACCAAGCTCTTTGTATGATTAGATAAAGAAATGTATAATAATTGATGATAAATTATAATTTATATTATTTATCATGAATCTTTTCTTGTTGTCACATTAATATTTTAGCAAGTAAGCATTTAAAATAATAATATTAATTATAATAATAAACAATATTGTATAAATGGTTTTTATATTCAACATTTCTAAATGTTTTTAAAGGTCAAAAGAAACATTGTAATTTTAACCAAGCTATTTATATGATTAGACTAATAAAAATGATTTAAAAATAATTTATGATGAATGATCATTTACATAATTTATGATAAAATATGTTTGTTGTCACATTTAGCATTTACTAAGGATTACGAATAATAATAAAAAAATATAATTGAAGTATGCAATATTTAAAATATAGATATTTAGGGGTTGTATTATAATTACACGCACTTGTTTGCACTTGTGTACCTTGTTTAAACAACCATCTCTATCTGAAGTGATTCCGAGCTCTGTTTTCTTGTACTTGGCTCTCCGGCAGCTCTTTCCCTATGTGGTGTGAAAGTGGGACAGGGACCAGACTAGGCAGCTGTGTACTAGAGGTTCGTAAGAAAAGTCTCTTGTATCCAAACAGATGTGGCTTGTTTGGCTGTGGATGCACAGTGTCAGTCCAGTTTTGCAAATTAAAGCTACAGAGAACATTTAGAGCTCCTCTGAATAAGAGATGCAGGATTCTGTGGTGTGATTCTGGGACTAACCTGTTGACTTTCTTATTACTGTACTTGTGCATGGCTGTAGTTCAAGTCTTTTGGGGATGCTAATTAAAGTACTGCCGCTAAAAATATAGAAACAAAAAACGAATACAAATAATAATCTAAAACTTGTTGACTTCACTATTTGACCAGTCATTTGCTGGACAGGTTGTTGACTATTTAGCCATCGTGACCCATTCCTAGCATAATGTTATACAACAGCTAGTGTTTAAATGCAGAAGTCCAACTTTAGGTTCCGTCTTTTATAGTGTGAAATAACTTGTCTTGTATCATTTACCTTTAACCAAGTAAAGCCTATTATTAAACAAGAGAATTTTACTGTTCTCAGATGCCTTGTTTTTTTTTTTTTTTTTTTTTTTGTAGGGACATGCTGATCTCTGATTTGGATTTGACCATGACATACACAGAGGTGTGTGAGGAGGTGAGAAAGATGTGTGGTGTCCGCAGAGAGGCGCCGATAACACTCAAGTGGATCGACGATGAAGGTATGACCTTTCAACTTTGGCCTAAGACTAAATTATTATTAATTAGACAAAAATATATATTTTAGTTTCTTTTTTTGTTTTAAATACCGCACCAATGAATCGTTCATAATAAGACCAGGAACATGCATTAAGAAAGAAAATGGGATCAATATTGATGTGCTTATAATTATATATAATATATAATAATAATTATATACTTATATAATAATAAGTATTTAAGTCGCTTTGGTTATAAACATTAGCTAAATCAGGCATTTTCAAATGTTTTGATGTCAGGGAAAAAAAAAAAAAAAAGGAATTATATTTATATTTAATAAATAGAAAATTTTACATTTTTACAGTTTTTCTCTGAATCTGGATGTCCTCAGCCCAGTCTTGTTATTGTTAACTAAAACTATAAAATTAGTTTTTAAATTAAAATAAATTAGAAATAAAATATAAATATTAGATGAAAAAAAAAAATTACATAAAGCATATAAATGTTGCCTTGGCAATTAACTGAAATAAAATAAGTTTAAGAGGTACTAAAATTGAAAAAAAAATTTTTTTTTATAAATAATAATAATGATAAAAAAAAAAAAAAAAAAAAAAAAAAAAATATATATATATATATATATATATATATATATATATATATATATATATATATATATATATATATATATATTTTACTAAAACTTAAGATTAAATGAAAACTAAAAATATAAAATAGAAGCTATTTCAAAATATTAGTGAATAATATAGTAAATAAATACTAAAACAACACTTCCCTAGACCCTGAGTTGAAAATCCCTGGGCTAAATGTCAACTATAAATATTGCCCCATGATATTTTAGACTGTTTGCATTGTCATTTCTTGTTTTTAAGGGGACCCTTGTACCATCTCATCCCAGATGGAGCTGGAGGAAGCATTCCGGATCTACAACCGGAACCGGTGCTCAGGACTCCTGTTGCATGGTACTCATTGATTCACTCAAAACACAAAATGAATGTATTTTCCCCTTGTTTTTTCAATTTTCAATTACTCCAGTAGTAGAATTACTCTTTCTGTATTCGTCTATTTATAAAACACTTAATGCAGATTCAAATCACACAGCGGAAATCCGCCAAACCACTCAAAATATCATGTGTACACAGTACAGCTAAAGCACTCAATAAATATTTATTTATTTGCACATTTCACATTTGATGACCCCACATCTATAAAACCACTGGACTGAGTCACACTCATTTCTCTCTGTCTTTCTTTCTCTGTCTAGTATTCCCAAGCATTCCTGAAAAACCTGGTATGCCGTGCCCAGGAGAGGACAGTAAGTCAAAAGTCATTCTGCCACTTTCAGGCTTTTTCATGTGATCTTCAGTGCTGATCATGTTTAAAGAGGTCATTCTGGATCAAAAGATCCATTGAAAATATCTCACTTATAAGAATAATGCATCCGTGAATCGGAAATTGCTACTACTGTCAGAAACAGGCCACGAAGCAAAGTCTGATGTCAAGATGCTCAGTGAACTTAAAGTGTTTGCTTTATTCATAACACAAAGCTAAATGGCTTCAGAAAACACAAAATATAGCACATGGACTACTTCTATGGTGCTTTTTATGTCATATTAGTGCTTGATTATATGGAAAAGAGTACATTTTCAAACTTTTTCCTATCGATTAAAAAATATAGATTTGTCAAATATACAGTTATACAACTTACTACTACTAAGATTGTGTATTGAATATAAATAAATAGGTTAAAATGGTAAAATAAGATGAACTTAACAAATTGCAATTTAGTAGTCAAATGTACAGAGATATATATGCAAGAATACAAAAATGCAGAGAAAAGTTTTACACATTGGAATGACTTGAGGTCGAGTACATTTTTATTTCAAGGAGAATTTTTATTTCTAGGTGAACTATTCTTGAAAAAGGGTGATAGATTTAGTTTTATTGTCTTTAAGGTAAGATTTTATGGTGGAAAAATGTCCTCTCTCAGTGGGGTCGTATACCACATTGGTAACTGCACAGTAATCCTGTGTTAATGTGCACATTTACTGCCCTGAAGGCCAGACGGGGCTGAACTGCTGACTCAGTGCCTCGTACAGAGAATGGCTGCCCCTTTCTGAAAGCATTATGAATTCACGATCATTTTTGCCTATGGCTCAGGCGTGAAAGATGCGGTCTGTGCTGTTTGTGTGTGTGAGAGAGAATTGTGTGCTGCCCTGTCATAGAGGTAGTGCTAATTCTATTGATGGTTCCCTGGTGCATCTTGTATGTGCCTACGAGGAATGCTCCTAATATGCTTTGTATACTTGTGTGTGTGTGTGTGTGTGTGTGTGTGTGTGTTTTGGAGCCTCTTTTGCTTTGCATTGCATACAGATGAAAGTACCTTGCGTTTCTGTTCTTTGTCTGAATGATGTCTTCAGTTCACTGTGGATGTGGTCTTGCTTTGTACATGAGAGGTGTTTGTCTGACCCCCTCTGATTGCCGTTCTGTCGGTACATAATGATTTGTGACAGGCTGTTAACTTCTGTCTGCGTTCATTTCTGTTCTGGCCCAGTTTTCTTTCTCCTTGTCAGCAATTTGTGCTGTATTTGTGTCAGGTGTTTTCTCAGAGGAGATGAGAGAGGCAGTTAAATAAAATAAATACATATGCTGCATGTTTTCCAGTGAAGCACGGTTTTCAGTGTCTTGGAACGGTTCGGTTCGAAGTAAATGCTTCTACTCATGGACCCATCTCTGTATCTAAGTTTGGGTCACTTATGTATTTTGGGAATGTATACAACCATCTTTCGAAACATGCTTATACAACATTATTCCAAACGTGCTTATAAACCGGCCATTGTCAACAAAACAGAAAATTGGGCTTGCCACCATGGTAAAATCTTAATAAATTAACATAATTTTACAGTTTTCTATTATTATTATTATTATTATTATTATTATTATTTGTTTTTTTTATACAATTTTATGATAGTAATATTTATTGAATAATAATAATTATCATTATTAAATAAAATATATTTCAATAATATTTCACTGTAAAATAAATTGAGTATTTAATAATAATAAATAGTAATTATTAAATACAATATAATAACTTTGATATCACAAAATAATTGGTCTGCAAACATGTAGCCTTTTATTTTATCATGTATATAATGTAGTAACAGATCAAAATTCCAAAAAAAGCTAAATTTTTTGTTGTATTTCTGTAGTTATTATTTTCTGAAACAATAAAAAAAATGCATAAACTTAAAGGGGTGGTTGATTATGATTTCACTTTTTTTAACTTTAGTTAGTGTGTAATGTTGCTGTTTGAGCATACACAACATCTGTAAAGTTACAACACTCAAAGTTCAAAGCAAAGGAAGATATTTGCTTTTAAAGAAATCGTTTTTTAAGGACTACAACAAACGGCTGGTAGGGAGTACACGACATTCCTCCCGGGTTAGTGACATCACTAACCCTAAAATGTATATAAACCCCGCCCCCTGAACACGATTTATAGATTATCAAGGCAGAATATGCTAATCAATGACTAGAAGATAACTACACATAAGCTACATAAATTCATCAACTAACCCTTTAGAAACGTCCTGTTGCATTCAACATGTTGTCACTTCTTCTCGAGTCTCTCCATTATTGTCTGAATCCGGTTTGAACATAAAAGGCTAAAGGTTTTTGAAATTTCCAGTGCATGTCTGTGTGAATGCAAGCTGTTGAAACTCCGCCCACTGTGCCGGAAGCAGCAGCTCATTTGCGTTTAAAGGAACAGACACAAAACGGTGTGTTTTTGCTCACCCTCAAAAATTGACAATTTTAACATGCTATATAAAAATATCTTGGGGTATTTTGAGCTAAAACTTCACATACACACTCTGGGGACATCAAAGACTTATTTTACATCTTGTGAAAAGGGCATTATACCACCCCTTTAATGGTTTTTACTCTGGTGCGAATATATAAATAGTATGCTTATGTATAAAATACAAATGTTTTCGAATTGGGTGTTTGTTGATCGTATTTAACCAGACACTGTGTGGACATCAAATGGAACATGAATTTATTAGACTAAAAAAACCCTGAAAGGACTTTGCTCCCTCATTTCAGAAGTCCAGTCCACACTCATGTGTGATGCAGCGGTGCTGAACACAGGAATCAAAGTGACTGTGTGATTTGACAGTGTAAAGACCTCAGGTTCAGCTGCTTACTGTTGTGTGGAATTGGTCTGGGCTTATTACTGTGAAAGGTTAGTTATTCACGTCGTGCATGAAAGCTCAGTTACTTTGAGTGGCTCTGGTACAGTGTTGTAGGGACAAAGAATTATAACCTTTATTCAGGAATAATCTGCTTCACTGATCATGGCTGCTTTTTTCCCACAGAATCCTGTTAAAGCCTTTTTGTGGGATTGTGGGATTGTGACTAGTAGAGCTGCACGAATAATTGTTAAAATATCGCAATCTTGTTTCAAACACGCGATCTTGTTCTTAAATGACATTGATTCGTCTCTGTCTATTAAACCTTTGACAAGTATGATTACAGCAAACATTCAAATCTGCGTTGCCACTGATCCCGAGAAGCCAGTTGTCATGTAGGCTATAGGTATGAAACAGCTTCACAAACAGTCTTTCAAACACACAATATCATTATTTTTGCATAACACTAATTCAAATTATCACAGATGTACTGGGATAAAACTAAAAGTTTAGTTCGGATATAAACACTTTTATCTATAGTAGTGAGAAATCGAGTAAATCACCTTTTGAAAGTAACTTGACACTTCTAGTAAAGATTGTATTTACATTGTTGGTTACACTGGTTGGTGGCGACAAGTTACTGTTAAAAAAATGATTTGTCATTGAATCATTCATTCAAGAGATTCATTCAAAAATGCTGATACATCCAGTAATGAGACAGGCGAAGTCTTTATGAGTGAGTCATTGAATCATTCATTCAAACCATTTAAAAAATATATTTATTCAAATTAATTATATATAATATATATTATATATATATATTATATATATATATATATATATATATATATATATATATATATATATATATATATATATATATATATATATATATATATAATATATATATATATATTTTTTTTTTAACAGACTGCAGCAATTTACATTTTGTCTGAATCTTTTGTAAATTCATGTTATTTTGTTTAGTTGTCTCAAAATCGTCTGATCTCTGATCTTGACAATCCTGATCTGTTTTAAACCAAGAAATTGTGATTCTCAATTTATCCAGAATCGTGACTAGACATTTCATTTTCATAAAAGAACCATAAAAGTAGTCAATATGATTTATTCTAAGTCTTTTAAAAACCATAATAATTATGTGCATGGAACAGAATGAAATTTAGGGAGGGGTAGTTCATCCAAATGTAATGAGTAATAGGGACATAATTGTAATTTTTGGGTGAATTAGTTCTTTAAAGCAGCAATAATAGCACTCTGCAATAGTGCTTCCTTGTTTGATGATGGCTCTTGACACTCAGAGTCACTGATAGGAAGACATATAGTGTCTTCATAAGCTCAGTCTCTCCCGTTTTTACAAGACTCGGTCTCCGCTGAGGTGTGTAGGAGGTGTCTGTCAGTTTAATCACTGATCTCAAAGTCTTCAGGGTTTTCGCTGCTGTCTCGAGTCCTTTGATTCTATCAGTGGTTGCAAACACTTACGGTTTGTTTAACATCAAAAACTAGATTATTTCAGAAAGTTTGTCACACTGCACATTGACTGACTATTCTACAAATCACTGCACATTTTCTCCCCACATTTTTTCCTCCATTTTAAATGCAAATGCTCTCTTATAATTGGCTATCCTCAGTTCATTAGGGCGATGGAAATTACTGAATAGATCATATTTTCATGATATTTTGATATCATTTTTCCAAAGAAAGTGTTAGTGGTTGAACTGCTAGAGTGTTGCTAAGTGAAATGTTCTGGGTGATCGCCAGGTTATGTCTAAGTGGCTGCTATGGTATTCTGTATGGTTGCTAGGGCGTGGCTAGGTGGTTGGTATGGTGTTTTGGATAGTTGCTAGGTGGTTGCTTACAGGCCTAAGTGAAGAGAGCCCTCCTCCAAGTCTCTATGTAATATGATGTTGCTCAGATTCCTTTTTCACTGTTAATCTGTGAAGTATTTTCATCTATTTTAACCGTCACACAACCGACTTAAAAAAGTGCTTGCATGGCTTTCTTTAACAATCCATATTATTTGAGGTGTCTGTTTCACAAACAGGTGAAATGGCGAAATGTAATACTTTGAGTTGGGGTTTGTTCAAATTACCACTAATTAGCAAACAGTCCCTGCCATTATCAGATACTTCATCCCCCGTTCTCCTCTTCCACTCCTCCTCATTCACCGCACACTAAGCTCTTTCACATCCACCCTGATGCTCCATTCCAGTCACCCTCCCGCTCCACGCCGCGTTTTCCACAATGCCCCTCAGCTGTTTGCCACCGGCTCTCTGGGGACTCAGCTACACCCTGACGAAAGGATGAGAGAGAGAGAGGGAGAGAGAAAGGGGTGAGAGAGTGAAATAATAGAGAGAAGAGGCAAAGAGTGCAGAGCAGAGCCAGGCACCGTAGCAAAAATATCCGTCTGTGTTGCAGGAACTCCCTCCTTTTGTCTTTGCCGCCCATCTCAATTAAGGCTTCCAGCAGAGCCGCCCGCTCTTGATAGAAACATCCCTTCATCCATCCGTCCGTCCATCGAGGACGCAGCCTATACAAGGACAGCCAGCTGTAACGACTGCATGCAGGGAGCGACAGAACGGCAGGGAGGGGGAGAAATAATTAAATAAGTCACAAGGAAGAGGAGAGATTGAGCGAACAGAGGAGACCGCGAGGGAGGAGGGGATGTAGCCGGTGCGTCGTTGGAGGCTGCCAGGGGAAATGTGCTGAAACGAGCAGAAAACAGGAAGATACTGGTGAGCACCGCACTGTTGAGATCTCTTCCATTTGTCCACTCCATCATTTTGCCGCTGTCTTTGTGTACGGATGTGATTGACATTGAGCTAGCGTGACCGAATCCGCTGTGTGTCCAGTCCTTGTGCAAGCATGTGTGTTTTATGCATTCTCTTTATTTTCATCTCACCTGCAGTGATCTGATGGCCCGTCTTACTTGCCATACTTGGGTTTAAACCCCTTTGGCTAGTGCGGCATCGTTGTGTGCGGGTGTATGTGTGTGTGACTACCTACCTGGCATGCTTTAGTCAGAGTTCCAGTGAGCAACTAGCATCCTTTCATTTAGCTTTCATACACAAAGGAAGACACATACTCCCTACTTCGGTCTCTCTCTTGGTGCTGGAGACCCAATGCATCCTAAGAATGCTGACGGTATGTGAACGGTATTGTATCATCTTGCTTCGGGTTATTGTGTGCTTATTTTCTTTTCAGATGTGTCACGAGAAAGGCTGTGGGGTTTGTGTTTGTGGCCACTAATGAAAGGGATTTGCAGTTTTGACTGTTGACTCAAAACAGGGGTATTTATGTCATTATGAGTGGCTTCATCCTGCCCCTCGCTCTCCAAACAGGGTGGTTAAAATAGACGCTCATGCATTATTTAAGTCTGACTGACATAATTAGCGAGATGTCAGTTATCCACCACCTCTTGGCCACGATGCACCCAAACACGAGGCTCTGCATCCTTCCCATGACCAAAGTCACATTCGCATTAGTTTGTTTTTGACGCTCTTGGGAAAATAACAAAGGGGAATTGTGCTCTGCTGGAACGGCAAGACCCTGATACTGTTGCTGTGTGACGTTAGATTAATTTTGAGTTGACTTAATACCACAAGTATCTGCAGATACAGCGAGATTTGGGTTGACCCTGCTGTCAGATGCATGGCGGTCCGTTTGGGATCTTTGGTTCATTGATTGCTGTTTGGTTTGTTTTCATGGTGCATTTAGTCTGTCCTTGATGTTTCAGACCGAGGAGGCCAATAAAGTTGCCGAAAGCAGTAGTTTGTGTGTTGAACGCTATTCGGTGTTGCTGTTTTTAGCTGCAGTGTCTGTGTTGGGATGTCATATAATCCACCTGTTCCAGTATTGATTGGCAATAAATCTAAATATGGCCACTGCAGCACAACAGCGCCTGCTCGGGAGAACCCTGATGATGTGATGTAAATGTCTTCTTACAAATCTTCCAAGGGTTATTGATGAGTTTGGTGATTTATTACATTGTAGATGATGGTTCAGTTCAGTGGATATTAACATTTCTGCTGTAGCCAGCTAATACAGATGTGATGCTATTTGGCTAACTATTATGTAAGTAACATAAATGCAGGATGATTTGTTCTTTGAAAACTGATTGATTGCACATTAATTTCCCTTTCACTCTGCACAATTAACATTTGACTTTCAGACTTAAAAGCTAGTTTCCATGATATGTCATGTTTTTTAATTTAATTCTCCCTCTCAACATTTTAAAAAAAGAAAGAATTATAAAGTCTCTAGACTTGGAAAAGCCATATAAATTAATCTATAGCATTTTATACACTTTATGAATATACATTTTTGTAGTTAAGCCAAGCCAAAGACTATAGAATAACACAAGATGCGTCACTTGTATTGTTTTGAATGGGGAAAAGTGCAATGCTCAATATGGCGGAATAAGTCCCGCCTTCTAAATAAGAGCCAATCGCCGATTGGTAAAGTCATCGCGTCACTGCAGCTGCCATTAGAAGCTCCAGTTCCTATATTAACAGTCAGACAGTGACTGTGGTGATTTCAAATATGAAATTTAAACCTAAGCTTGGTGAACAGTTTTGGAGAATTTGATGTTTCCCCATTCAAAGAGATAGGAGCTGCACTTGCATGGCCGAGAGGCGTTTCAAAGATGGCCGCCGAGTGAAATGACTTGTCTTAAAGGGACTTTGGCCAAGCTCTAAACAATTAATAAAATAAGTAAAAATACTTTTTAAAATTCTTAAGCATTATCCAGTAAATAATGAACAACTGGAAAAGTAGGGCCTTTGACTATTATTGTGGACAATGGGTGGTTATGGACCAACCTTCATAACAAAGGTTATGAACCACTGATATAGAGTAGACCGGAAAATGCAGGGAAACATAGGCCCTGTCCCAAATGGCACCCTAAGCTCTCACGGTCTTCTGCACTTTCGTGATGTAACGCCACTTTGACTGTCGGGAAGAAGTCTGCTGCGGAGCTTGCACCAATGCGGGCTCAGCAAAAGTGTCGCTTACGAGCACCCTTCTGACACCTAAAATGACAAATGGGACATCCTATGGTCTGATGGACTTAACAGACACCCGCAAACAGCAGCCATTGTAAGTCCACAAGACTGTAATGTGCATATGAAGTGTGCCATTTGGGACAGGGCCATAGAGTTGGGATGGGATTTTATGAGGGCGTAAGCCAGATTTGAACCACTTAAACACATCAACATAAGTCCCCTTACACCCTTCAGATTATTTTCACTAGTTTAAACCAAACTTCACAAGGAAGAACTTCAGTCAGCAGCTTTAGCAGATATATGGTCCACAAGCTATCAGCACCAAGCCAGCACTAACCAGCAGAAGCCAGTCAGCTGGTTTTGTCAGCAGGATGATGGATATTGTAGAGTCACCTCTGGAGATCATTTTCATGAAAGAAACTCAATCAGTTTCAACATTGTTGGTGGATTCTCCTCAGGGTCTCCTACAGGATGTGGATGTGTCCACCGACTCTGCAAAGACCAGAAAAGTTGAATTTTATTCAAATGAGAAGCGACAACACGCCAACGATCAGTAGGAACAAAGACAGCAGATCTCATTTGATTCGTCTCCTTTGAGACACTGTAGTCAAGTGAATGCAAGACAGAGAAAGAAGTTCATGCTACTGTGAGTGATTTCACACAAATTCACAGTCCTAAATGTTTTGTCTCAGCCCACATA
The DNA here is from genome assembly GCF_964197995.2 of Scardinius erythrophthalmus. Lineage (NCBI taxonomy): Eukaryota > Metazoa > Chordata > Actinopteri > Cypriniformes > Leuciscidae > Scardinius > Scardinius erythrophthalmus. Next base: position 10,072,882 of record NC_138240.1, on the reverse strand, counting down.
TTGCAATAAATAAAAAAGGATGCCTGGAAAACCACATCAGAAACCGTGGGCATTCTGAAGTGAGTTTGATTCATGCATTGATCTTGTTCATATAACTGCAAGGTTAAGGTTTTTTTTTGTCATGCAATGGCTGTTATGAGGTTAATAAATATGGTGGATCTTCTCAGGAAGACAGATTGCTGTAAAATGGAGAATGTAATGAAGTGTTGAAGACCCCCCCCCTCCTCATTATTTCTCTCCCACACTCGTCATTCTTTCCTGCTCATTAACTGACTTTCTGACTTCACCCTCCTCTCCTCTGTGTTGTTCTTTTTCTTTTCTCTCCCTCGTTCTCTCTATCCATCGGTTCTCTCTAACCATCTTACCAACTCAGCTTCTTCCGCTGCGTTTGACTGCCCATCTTCCACTCCTCTTCTCTTGCGCTCATGATCTTACTGTTTTTTTCTCTCTTCTCTTCCTCCACTGTTATCGTTATCTCCCTCTCTCCCACGCTGGTCACTCTATTCTGTTCATTATCTATGCTGCTGTTCTTTCCTCCTTCTTTCCACTCCTCCAGCAGCCAGGTTAGATTTTATTCGATGTCCTCCGCAATGAAAACCTTCCGTCATAAAACATCCACGCTGGAACATATGCTGGATGTTCATTATTTAGTGGTTACTTAGTCATTTCTTGTAACTATTCTTATAAATTTTAAGTGGGTGTTCTGAAATATGATTATGGGTTTTTCTTCAATTATGGGTACTTTTATTAAAAAACTCACTTACATTTTTTTTTTCTAATTTATTTCATTTGTCAACTAATAATGCCCCAATTTTTTTTATCCGTTAAAATGTGTATATATATATTTTCACAAAAAAAAAAAAATATATATATATATAAAATTCACTTTTTGTGTTGATTATTTTTGTTTTGAAATGTAATTAATAATAATTTTATTTTTTTATTTTCATAATTTAAGATTAAATGTCTGGGACAGGGTAAAATAATTAAATCTCTACATAAAAGGCATTTTAAAAATATATGACTATTGTATAATAAAAAAATTTTCAATGTTGTTTTTATTAGTTGCTTTTTGTTTCATTGATGTTTTGTTTTATTGTTTGTTTTCTTATTGTAATAGTTTAATTTTTTTTTAAATAAAATTAACCCCTTGAAAAATGCTTCCCATATTTGAAGAAAACCCCTGATATACAGTATCAGTTTTTCAACAAACAGTGTTGTTACTTGGTATAGTTCTCAAGCCGTTAGCCATGATTTATTATTATTTTTTATTTTTTTTGTGGTGTAAATATGTTAAGATGAGGATAGTCTATTCACTATTTTTAAGATAAAACATACTTTAAAGACCACTATAAGGCAGATAAGTGAAATCCCCCAGATCTACATGTGAAATCACCACCAGAAGCAGCCACGATTAGAAAGCGGTTTTATCTGAGTTTACAAAGAGCATGAGTCCAATCCCCCTCTTCTCTCTCCGTCATGTGATTCTGCTCGCACAATGAAGGACTGAAATGTGGATCAGACACCAGCAGTGCCCCGAGCCCTGAGCCTAGCTGCTCAGACACCCATCTTAAAATAGACATGCATTCATCCTCTTAGTACTTCTCTCCCCATATCCTCCTGTCCTCTGCCTCTTTCTCTTCTGTCTCCGTCTTTTGTGGTCCAGAACAATGTTTGCTGGAGTCTTAAGTGGGTGCCAGTGCTTAGTGTTCTGTCCACACAATAACCGACCCAGACCTCTTATCTACTGTCAGAGAGGCCAAGGACTTCATTTCTCTGTGCTGTACTTCCAGTTTGATGCCATATTATGATGCTGTAGTGTTTCTTTAAGAACATTCAAACATTCCCCTTGAACCATTAAATTTCAGTAACTTACGTCATAAGGATAAATTTGATTATATGAATCAAATATATGCAATTGTATGTAAATTCATCACATTTGAACAGCTTGTCAAACTCGGGAAAAAATAGCTATTACAAGGGAATACTTGTGTTAACACTACACTACAATGCACTTGTTTTTTCTCGATTTACTAAATGGCTTGGAGAGATTTTTCCCTGTGGCTATAATGATTTGCCTTCTCTGGTTTGTTTTGCGTTTTAAGGCTCTCTAGAAATAGATGTCATCCTTTATAAACCCTTATTTTTGCACATTGCCAATCATTATGAGCCATTTTTCCGCAGTAAATCAACAACTCTGTTTAGGCTAAACAGAGTAAACTCTAAACTAATCTAAATAAACTCTGTTTAGGCTAAACAGTCACCTGTTGTTGACCTGTTGAAAGGAGGAGGGTGGCAGATCAATGCTTCTGCTCGGTCATAAAGGGATAGTTCAGCCAAAAATAAAAATTCTGTCATCATTTACTCATCCTCAAGTTGTTCCAAACCTGTATTAATTTCTTTCTTCTGCTGAACACAAAGAAGATATTTAGAAGAATATGGGTAACCAAACAGTTGATGGGCCCCATTGACTTCCATAGTATTTTTTCCATATGGAAGTCAATGGGGCCCATCAACTGTTTGGTTACCCATATTCTATATGATGACAGAATTTTGATTTTGGGCAGAACTATCGCTTTAATGTTGTCATTTACAGGGCAGGCAAAAGGAAACATGTAAAATATAATGGTTATTTCTCAAAAAATGGTAATGGTAATGGTATAATGGTTGCTATAACAACATATGTATGCAAAACTGTTTGATATATAAGCATTGTTCGCATAAATCTAACAATTGCTTTTGAGGTTTATGCTAAAAACAAGAAAATAACCCCCCCGAAAACACATTTATGCAGTGTTATGCACTTTATTATGCATGTCCTGCATTTTACTGGTTTTACAGGTGATGAGAAAAGAGAAGGTCCACAAATAAATAAATAGACAATATTTGCACTTTTATGGGAAAATTTCATTCATTTAAAGTGAAAATACACAACTCAAATGGTCCTACCTTCTTTCCTCCAACGCTGGCCCTGACTCCACCCATTCATGTGGAGGGAGTGGGATTGGGGGAGGGGGGTATGGTACGACTGTTTGATTGACGAACTTACTGTCCAATGATTCTAGGTGGTCTTGGAAACGATTGGCTAGAGTTTTTCGAATCCTGCCCGTTCCACAGATGATTAAATTGCTTAATTTTCATTTCAGTGCTTCTAACTCAGTGGCTGTAAGGAATAGGATTTCAAGTGATTTTGAAAAAATGGACAAAAAAGAGAATCACATACCCCACCTTTAATTTTTTTTTGTTGTTGTCTATTTATTTCAACAGGGACAATGTGCAAAAAACATTAATTAAAGATGCCTTGCACCAGATTTAGCCTAAGCTAGTTTCCATCTGCAGTCCCTGAGCAGGTGAATTACAATACAAAATATACAATATAAAACTCAAATGCAATTATAAAGTAATTCAATCAGCCATACACCCATTACAGCCACCAATCCTATTATAAACATACCAAATTTACTACAGTAAAACATTACTAAAAATCATATATACATACACAATTATTTTATTTATTTAATTTATAAAGCACAATTAAAACAACGTAATGTTGACCAATGTGCTGTACAGTCACAATAAAATTACATAAATAAAATGTACTTTCAGACAAAACAATGAGTAACAAACATCTGTGAAGAGCCTCTTTCCAATGAACCTACTGAACCAAACGCTAATTCTAACAAATGTAATTTCAGGTTTCGTTTAAAATAACCTAAAGAGCGGAGAAAATGGTGTCTTGGTGTCTTTCTGATGAGTAGATCTGTCCAGCTGGCAAATGAAATTGCTCTGTAATGATTAGATCTGAGTGGTTTTGTAGCCGAGTAATCAGTCGGATATTATTTGCATAGTTCCCTTAATCAATGTGATGTTCTCTTCCCTAAACAGTCTATCAAGCTTGGCTTCCCGCACGTCTATTAACAAACCGCAAGTTTTACTTTCGCAGACGAAAACCTTATCAGAACCACATGAAGAGTTTGATGAGCACAGTTTGATGCTGTTATTTATCCTGAACCCTTTTGTTATACAGCAACAAAATCACAGTCTGATCAGGGTGAGAGGATGTTCAAGCCAATTAATTACTCAAATAAGCTGAATTATATGCTGAGGTAGTGCTCTCATTATGTCATTTCTGTGCTTCCTTCACAAGTGTTCATGTTCCTTCCAGTATTGTGCCTATCAGAATATACTATGATCTGCTGTTTTAAGATGGTGTAAAGTTATGTAATGCTTATGGCTTGATGAGTGTAGTTTTATTTCATGTTTTGACTTAGCCTATTTCTTATTGAAGTTTGGATGGGACATGTTGAAAAGACACTCCTTTTTTAATATCCAGTGGACTGTGCTTATCTTCTCACTTGTCATTTGAAAGTGGTATTGGTACATTCTCATTCTAGACCATTTGATTGGAAAAAAATCTGTGTTGTCCAAAAAAAGGATGAGTCATTCATATTTTTAGTTTGTTTCTCAGAAATTCTGCTAATTTTGAATGTATAATACTGTTCGAAAGTTTGTGGTCAGTATGATAAAACAACAACATTATTAGTATTAGTTCAGCAGCCATCCCTTCAGTATTCAGTGTCACATGATCCTTCAGAAATCATTCTAATTTGCTGATTTGAACCAGCTCAGGAACCGTTTCTTATTATTATGAACATTGAAAACATTTGTCCTGCTTAATATTTTTGTGTGATCTAAAAGCCACAGTCCAGTTTTGGTCAGAGGCGTTAGTTTTGTCCTATTTATAGTAGCAGTTACAAGTTTTCTTTGTGTTGCAGCTGAAACTCAAAGTATGACCATTATTTCCCCATACATTTTGGGGAAAAATATTTTCTTTCAGTTTCGAGTTAAATATACCATTGCCTGTCTCAGTTTAATTGAAGGCCTTCCACTATAAAGAAATGAGATGAGAAAAATGGTAAGATTATTTGACTGTGAGCAATAAGTACAATTCTGTCTCTATCTTGGGGTCCACAGCCTTTTCTCACATTCTCTCTTTCCTCACTTTGCCTTCTTTTTCTGTCTTACCCCTCCCTTTATGTTTCACAGCCTGAGCAGATGACTGTCAGAGTGAGAGACACCAGGTGTTGACATGCTCTCTCTCTCTCTCTCTCTCTCTCTCTCTCTCTCTCTAACAAACATGTACCTGTTAAGATCAATCCGAGCAAAATTGTAATTATAGTCATAGTTTTGTTTAGTAAAGCTTGTGTGTTTATCATTGGGGGAGATTCCTTATTTCGTAATCCAGCAATATAATATTTTTTTGTACTGTAGCTTGAGTCCGCGTTCAGTGCATCAATATGAAAGAGAAAGAAAGATGGATCTTTGGCAATAACACTGTTTTATTATCTTGGATTAGATGAGTCATCATTGCACATTTGTTTTATGATTTTATTTAAACCCCACGTACATCCTTTGGGGGATCTATAAGTCTAAGTGGCAGCTTTTTTTGACTCAGTAATAAAGGGATAGCACAATTCTTCCAGTGCACTGTTGGCTAAGCAAAAGCTGAGAGCTGCACTGTCATTCCAGTGCTGTACATGTGGGCGATTATGATATAACATGCCCTAAATAGATACTGGATAACTTTAGGGTTAGTTTCAGAAATGCTGGAGGCTTATTAGGAGGATTTGGACTCAAATAGAAGTTTGAAGAGTTGTGAAACTTTCCAGACTGCTTATCACCGCTTTTCTCAAACATTTCTAAACCAAGGATGGGCGGCTCAAGGAGCGGTGTGTGAATGGCTCCTAGAGTGTCGACTTTACGGGCAACGGGCAGAGGTTTGGGGGTACATTAGGGATCTGAATTTTGGATGTTCTCAAACTGTCTGTCTTGTGACAATGCTTGAAAAATAAACAAGTGTTTTGCCACTTTTTTCTCTCCTTCGCCCACCAGAGAGAAAGAGGTGACTTCACTTTTCCACCCACATCACACTCTCAGTGTTGCTCTGCTGTGAGGTTTGTTAACATGCATCTTTACTCATGTTCAGTTAAATACCTGGGGCTCTTCTCAACTCAAAACTCATTTCATTAACCTGTTTATATCTTGTATCATTAATTAATTTGAATAATTATAGTTCTTGCAAGGTGTTTTTATATACTCTATAATTAAGAAAATTTTAGATTAAAGTAGTGAAATCTCTCATTGACTGACAGAAAGGCATTCAATATATAAGTAACTGCCAGTGATGATGTCAATGCAAAATTTGCATACTGAATTGTAATTGGTCTCTATCAAAAAGTGATGAGTCTCAATCTTTCTCTCCTTTGCTCGCTCTACATCTATCCCTCTGTCTATTTTCAAACTGCAAAAAATAAAAGGTTTTTCAAACAAATTCTGAATAAATTTAGTAAGGGTTGCAACAAGGCATAAATGCCTTGTACGATTTCTTACAATTAAGTTAATCAATCAATCTTGACAAAGATATAATAATTATTTATTTACATTTTTTAACACTGATTTGTTGCCTTACAAGCTATTTTTTCATACAAATTTGATATGGAAACCAATGCAAAACAGTCATTTTGTTAGTTTCCAAACAGTCTTTGTAAAAGTATATGTAAAAAGGATGTTTGCTCAAGAGCAATATGCTTTGCATGATGATTTGATGGTTGCATTGATTTTGTTTTGTAATTAGCGAATGCTGTGATTATGATGACTCAGGGATTTTTCAGCTTCAGTCTCATCGGTGCACACACCCAAACTAATTCACCAGGGACTGTCAGCTTATTCTCTTCAGGCACATCTTCCTGTTAATGTACTCTGGTTATAAAATGGTTGAGAATCCAGATCAAATCATTATTTAGCCAGAATCTTTTGGACATGTGATTGTGCAGCGCAGCAGCTAAGAGACTTTGAAGAAATGATGGTGGGCTTGTGCAATGTGCCACATGATGGCAATAACTTTGTCCTTTTAGAAAGATTTTAAGTTTTTGGCATAATTGTTCACTTCCAAGGGAATATCTCACCGTGGCTTTCAGTAAAAGCCTATGTTTCCACCCCAAGTCTCAATTTATGATTTGTTCAGTATAATAAAGTCAGCTCTGTCCTCCAACCCTCCAACCTGCAACACACATCATAGCACTACAGCCAATGATGTTTCTCCCTGTAGCACCTCACAGCCAATGAGATTCTTGAGCTCATCAGCTCAGCCTAATGTGAAAGCTTTTATTCATCCTTTTATTCATTTATTATTTAACACGAATCTGTCAAGAAAGTCCTACTGACCTCCTTTTTGGAGGATGCATTATTATTTCATCCCATATTGGCTGTCTATTGACCTTTGTTGGAAAGTTTATTGGATTATAATCCAAATGTTGAGGATACTAATAAAGATAAATTGGATTATGGGATAATTTTGCTCAGCTAGTGTACTGCTGGAGGATTTTTACCATAATAATTTTTACGAAATTATAGTTTTGCATGAAATTGACCTACCATTTTGAATAATTCATCAGCTGTTACAAAAGATTAAGTATACAACCATACAAACCTTGTTTATGCGACTGCTAAACTTGTTAGGAAGCCCACACCTCCTAATGAGATGTCATTCTTTAAAATTGTCTTCATGGCAGTGTAGGTGGGTCGTCGCTAATGAGCGCAGCATGTACTGTATGTGTGCCACATGTATGTTGCTTTATTTATAGCATCTGTGTTTAACATGTGTTTGCATGGTGTGGATAAGGTCATCATGAATAGAGCTATGCTCAGATGGTTTTCCTTTCAGTTACTCAGTTTGCCCACCCAGAATCATATCTTAGATCAGGCATCTTGAATAATTTACTACTATGAAGAGTTCAGATGCAAAAACCTCTAAATGCCATCTGAAATTTTCTTTTTGAAAATCATTTTTCTTTCTGAAATCATTTTTATGAAGCTTGTATATTTAAGTTCAATAATTTCACTTAAATGGCAATTAATAGGTAATTTTCATTGCCATTTAAGTGAAATTACTGAACTTAAATATACGAGCTTCATAAAAATGATCATTCTAGAAGAAAATTGATGGCATTTAGAGGTTTTTGCATCTGAACTCTTCATATATATATATATATATATATATATATATATATATATATATATATATATATATATATATAACTTAATACAATAAATTATGATTACTGTATACATCGCAGTTATTGTTCATTTGGTATGCTTTAAATTTTGGGTTCAAGTCTGGTGTGACTGTCCCTCAAGTCTTTTATTGATATATTTACTTATAAGGCGGTGGAAGTAGTGAAGATTACGGTAAATTCAGAGCCTGCAGGCCTGCTCTTTATGTCCCTTCATGATCATGAAGTAAACATTACCTGGTTTGTTCTGCCTGCAGTGATCATTGCTTTCCACTGTAGAGATGATTTCCTATGGGGTGACAATACCAGACTTCTGATTATTTGCCATTGATTAATTTTTTTGCATTCATATTGACGTTGCTGTCTCGGGATTGGTTCTGTAAATGAGTCTATTAGTCCTCCATCCCTGTACACTGGATGCTGACCTTGACTACACAATGTCTTATATTCTACAGCAAGCACACACACATCGGATTTTCATGTTTAGCGGCTGTAAGGATTTTCAGACAAAGCTCTGTATTGGTGAGTTGACCCCAATGGGCTGAAAAGAGAAAAATAAGAGGCTCTGTGTTCTCTGGGTCAAAGTAGAGAAAATGGAGGAGGGGTGTTTGTATATATGCGCTTGTGTGATTGGATCTAAGGCTCTGATTGGCTGTCTCCACTGAGCTGCTTGTCATCATGCATGATGGAACCAGCTGTCGTTGTAATGAAATCTCTGACGCTTAGAGGATGATGGTGGTGATGGGAGGACAGGGAGGACTGGCAGAGGCGCTTTGACCGAAGCAATAAGGGAGGCAGTGTCTCCTAAAAAAATATAATTTGTTTTTATTACTGTCAATTATTATTTTATTAAATTTTATATTAAATATCCTTATATTTGATCTCATATTCATTCTAAAATTAATGTGAGATCAAATATAATTAAATATTTTCTTCTAGAATAACACTGTCTTACAGTGACACCAGTATGCTGACAATGCAAATGGTCAGCTTGGTTTTAATAAATAGTTATATATATATTGTTGTAAAATATAGTAAAATACCTATATGTACTTTTATATACTTATATATGACTCATATATAATTGGCAGTTGCTCTCTGAAATGATGCATGGCAGGATATATTGTTTGTAATTGGAAGACAATGCTTTAATCAGAAAGATGGACAACCCACTTTAGTTTTGGATAGAAATGATGGAAGAAGGTAGTAAGTTTGAGAAGGACAGTGAAATTGGCATGAGCAGAGAGAAGAAAAGAGAAAGTAGGGTATATATGAGACAGAAGCAGAAAAGAGGAGAGAAATTTAGTTCGAGTGCAGAGGAGCTCCTCAGTGAAGGTTTGAGCCCCAGTTATTATGTTGTCCCTGTCGTGTGTAAACACGGAGCGTTCTCCTGAAGAGCAGACAGTGCGTTCATCACCGCTCAGAGCTACACACCACCACGATCTCTCCAATCCATATTCAGTAGCTCTCAATGGAAATGCACAAATAAACAGAAAGACTGATGAGCATTCAAATATTTGACACCCTATGAGAAAGGAATGAATATAATAGGATACATTTACATTTAATCAATTAGCAGACGCTTTTCTCCAAAGCAACAAACAAATGAGGAACATCACTTGGGTCAGTATTTCATATGTTTGCTTTCCCTCCATCTTCTTCACTAGCCTCACTACTTTTTAAATATGATAAATAGTCATTTGGTTTATTGTTTATTTTTCATAAACTGTTTCATTAAAACCACAAATCATTCTAGAAATGTTGACAAACCCTCATCTACCGGTATGTTAGCAAGCTAAAAAAATTATAATTGAATTGAATTGAATTGAATTGAATTGAGATGTGGTTTCAGGGGGTACTGAATGTGGTCTGAGACGTATCCAGGAGCAAATGGTCTGAGTTTGAATCATGGTTGGGTCATTTAACGAAATTGGATTATGATATGACAATACTGTGTTGTAGGATTAGTATTGGATTTCTGTAGTTCTGCGCGGTGCAACATGAGCAATGATCCCAGTCATCCCACAACTTTCTGATCTCCCAGGAAAAAGTTAATAATTGGGGTGTTTATCAAATTACAGCAGTTATAAAATAGATTTTGAAGTAAAGCATTTCACTCTCCCCTAATCCTTCAAAAAACAATTTTGAAATGAAAATTATTCATTTCATTATAAATTTCTGATTCTAATTATGGTACAATTAACTGAATATCATGATTTTGTTTAATGCATATTTTATTTGAATTCCCCCCCACAAAAATACAGCGATACAGCAGCGTCCACAGAGAGACAAAAAGCCCTTTTCAGGACAGGAAGTGATTTGGCCCAGAATGTCACATGATGAAATCCACAGTCATTATAGAAGCCATTGTTTATTCACAGGACAATGCAGATCTCTAGTCAGATTACAAATAAAGTATTTACAGTAGATGCTTCCACATACCCCTGATAAGTGTTATGTTTGTTTAAAGGGTTTGAGGGTTATTAGAGGGTTTGAGAATTTATTACAAAGAAAATAGATCAATAATCATATTTGTGATTGCATAATGCTCTTTAAAGATCAGCATGTCAGTTTTTTTTTTTTTTCAGAGAATTGGACCTCAGGATTAATGTCCGCAGTTGGATATTTAAAGATTTCAAGGGGATCCATAATCTCTGTAGGATTACTGCGCCTGAATGGCTGACATCAGCTTTCGTAACTTTATTCTGTGTTGAAGTCGCAAGTGAAATTTAAGTGAGTGTGCAGTGTGCTCATAATCTCCCATAATGCATTACTCTGTATTTTATATAGCCACAGTCTCTGGTGGGAGTTGCCCCACAGTTAATCCTCTTTTTTTTTTTTTTTAACAGCACTGACACAAACTGTTCTGCCACCATCTGAAGATCCAGCCTCTCTTGTTAAAACTATCTCTTAAAAAGTGTGCCATATTTCTCTCTCTGCCAGTCTTTTCTGTTAAAATCCAATTCGGAAATAAGTTTTTTTCTGTGAATGTGCGAGACTTCCGATTTATTAGCCACCACAGGGAAATAACGAGAAGAATATAAGTGCAGTAAACTGTAAAACTGTTTGTGCTATAAACCAGCTTGTTTATAATTAAGACAATGCATTAAAATAATATGGTAATAAATACCAGTTTGCTGAGCAGAATAACGAGCTGTTGTGTACAGCTAAAAATAACTGGACTCGAATGACACCGGAAGCCAGACACATTAAAATTACAAATGGCCGCACCAGCTCTTACCTGAAAAAAAAGGTGAATATGATGATGTCGTTTAAAATCCGGTACAGTCAGGCTCTTCCATATTCCGTGACATCATCGGATGATTCCATTCCTCCTTTTTCCTCTGTTTCTCCAAACTTACGCTCACTTACGTAACCATTGATCCACAGATGGCACAGCTGACCTGCTCTCAGTTAATGTGTTTGTGTGACCTTCTGACACTCTACAGCTGGAAAACGTTTTATCTGAATGACTCTACATGTGTTACATTTAAAGCATGAAATATGAGAATGATCATTGCTACACAGACCCAGACTCAGATGCAGAATAGACCCCCTAGGACCCAGATGCTGACTGGTACCAGACCAGTAAAGACTAGACCTCTTCAGAACCAGATTAGACCCCTTTAGGCCGAAATACAAACCTATTTGTATTAATAGCTTTTTTTTTTTTCATTCTTTAATGTATTGAAATTTCTTTGCCCCCGTTAACACAAGACAGTACATACATGATGCTGACCTTTGACCTTTGACCTTTTCCTTTCCTTCCTTATGTTCTCTTGTTGAATCAGGCTGAACGTCTGATGTGTTTCGCGACTGACCTCGACTTGTATTAACCTAAATAACCTCTCAGTTGTGTAAAAGGACGTACTGTGGATTTCTTTCCTTTTGGAAAGAAAGTGGTTGTTAGGCTAATTGGCTTGTTGTCTAAAGGATGGATGCCTTTGCAAAAGCTTTTAAAGTGACCACCTCCTCCCCCCTCTTCAAACTGTTTAATTTGGAGGAGTGCCCAGGATAAAGGGAGAATGTTTCTGCCATCTTATGTGTATGTGTGTGTTTATGAATGTGCAGTTTGAAGTTCCTAGACACCATCTGCTCATCTGCATCGAACATATTGAACACGCACTGTAATGTTTTCTTCATATCCCCAATGAATATTAATCTTAGACTTAAAAATTGCACTACACTATAAATGTACCAGCTCATTTGACATCTTCAGAGCTTGATTTTCTGAAAAGCTACAAAGAAACAAAGTTCTGTTGTCTCTGGTTCTGTCGAGAATAGTTATACTTACAGTATAGCCAATGATTAAAAGTCACAGAACCTCTTTGATGGAGTTTTTAATGTTTTCTCCAAGTAGTTTCCGGCTGTTCTTGTGAGTCATCCTGTCTTCAGTGTACATGGCTTTTTGCTTCACATTTTCTTCAATGCCAGCTCTGTCCAATTCGCTTCATTTTTACAAGCATAAAACATTTGTCAAGCGTCACGATTCGATTACGCAGACACATGTGTTTGATAAATACATCTGACAGGCTGCTCAGAATGATTGTTGTATCAGGATTCAGTGTGTGGTCGGACTCAGACAGGAAGTGTGGGTGTGAGAGAGAAGACATGGAATACTATGACATCATTATCATTATCATCATCTTGTAGAGTGTTTTGACTGATTTAAATTGTTATTGACCATTGATATTATTGACATTCCTTAAACACACTCAGGTTTGTTCTAAACTTTTTAAGTATTCAGCGTCTTCCATATTTATTCCGCTTTAAATGCTTAAAACAAAGGCTTCCGTTCAAACCTCTTTTTAGATCATTTAAGCCTTAGTTTTTTGTTTTGTTATGTCTGTCTATTTTTTATTTTCTATATTTCTTTTTAAAATAAAGAATAATGTACATCTCCATTAAGATTGTTTGACATTCAGAATGAAACCAGCAGTAATTATAAATATTAGTTATATTTTCTTACACCTATTTTGCATATTGCATTGTGATTGGTCTTCCGTATGCAAATTTAACCAAGTGTGTGTGTGTGTGTGTGTGTGTGTGTGTGTGTGTGTGTGTATGTATGTATGTATAATATATATTTTATTTATAAAGCAACATCTTAATACTTAATAGATGTTGCTTGAATTGGTGCAGAAGTGATGTGCTAATTTTAATAGCTGATGTGTAATAATTTATTAATTAGACCACATGTTTGCACTGTATTTTTTTCCCTGGCCATTTTAAATGAGAGGTAAAACCGTTTGAACTGCTAAAATGCATGTTTGTTTTAACCGCAGGATGATATTTGAGCACATCTGCTCAATGACTGATCCACACACATACAATTTAATTTCGGTGATGCACCACTGGGCCATAATGGAAAACCATTAGAGTTGCACAAATCTTTAGCTGTTGTCTGTCTAAGTACCAGTCACAGGGCCTTCCATTAACCCCTTTATTTACATGAAAACATGCATGCTCACTCAACATACATTGCTAAAACAAACCAAACCAGACAGACCAGAGAGGTTCATTCCATGTAGTGAGGCACATAAACAGAACTGAATTAAGGTCTAATGGCTCTGTATTGAGTTTGCCTTTAGGTTACAGTTTTACAGTGTACAGAACACTGCAGAGGTTTTTTTTTCTAAATCCTGTTAAGGTGGCAAATCATTTTGCTGTCAGATGGCAACACTAAAACGCATCGGCTTCAGCACAGGAAGTACGATTGGCAGCACTGGACATAATGTGCTCTTTCTCGTTGCAGAAATTCTTGGCATCATTTTTAAATCTGCGTCAAACTCTTGCCATTTCTATTTGTCACATTAAATGTCTGACTCATACCGAAGGTCGCGTCCTCCTTTTATAGATACTGTGGAATGCAGTAATTGCTTCATTGAGCTGACAATAACGTCTGAAAGGAAGTGGACGCAAGAATGTCGCAGGTTGAAGCTGAAGTAGGCAGTTTGAAAAGGAGCAGCGGTGGAGGTGAAAGTCCTCAGATGAGACGAGTTTCCTGAGCGGGGCTGGACTCTGATAAAGCCGCCCATCCTGAGGAAAGAGATATGTTACTGTTGTAATATTTGGGAAATGCTTTCACAACCTCAAAAGTATTGCAACATCAGCCAGTCAAGGAGAAATTGAGGTCTTTGCAGGAGGAAAAAAGAGAGCAAGAGAAAGGGAGGCTAAGAGATAAATAGAAGTCAAATATTCATAATTTATGGCTCCGAAGGTTTCATCAGTGGAGAAAGTGTGTTGAACTCTGATCTATTGTGTGTGTGTGTGTGTGTGTGTGTGTGTGTGTGCATTATTATGTGCGTTAATGTATGTATGTGATGAAGTAAGGTCATTTTGTATTATTTTTATTAAATTAGTAACAGCAGGAATGCAAACTTGAGATCGATAAGATTTAGCTCATCAAGGCTACATTTATTTGATAAAAATACAGTAAGAAATATTATTGTAAATTATTATATTTTAAAATGTAATTTATTCCTGTGATGGCAAAGCTGCATTTTCAGCATCTTAAGTCTCATGATCTTTCATAAATCATTTTGATTTGCAGATTTTCTGCTCAATAAACAATAAGATTATTATCAGTGTTCAAAAGAACAACATTTATTTGAAATAGAAATATTTTATAACATTATGAATGTCTACTGTCTACTACTGTGACTTTTGATCAATTTAATGCATCCTTGCTTAAGAAAATGTATTTATTAAAAAATAAATAAAACATCTTGCAGACCCATTTTTTTTAGTAGCCTACTATTCACTGTTAAAGCTTAAATTTATTAGCAGTCATGTCCTTGTCAACATCTCACAAAATAATAAATGCTTATCTCTGCTATGTGTCAGTCTCTGAATCCTAAAATATGACTTCACCTGCACGATTTTCCTTTCCTGACTTTCCTTGCTGCACAAGGTTTAATAATAGCACCAAGTCCCCAGTGAGTCAGACAACCAGGCCAGTACAGTCTGAAAACTCAGCTTTGCCCTCTTGTGGTAGGTGCGTGTTATAACATGTGTCTTCAAGCGAGGGCATCAACCTGCAGGGGTCCTCGTGAAACAAGAAGAGAGAGAAAAGAAGTGGAACAACCAAAAAAAAAGAAAAGAAAAAAAACCCACACACAAAAATCCTTTAAACATCCAGTAGAGATAAACTGAGCATGCTCAGTGAAGCTGTGCTTTTCAGATGTGTGTGTGCAAGCAGGCAGAATGAGACAGAGGAGTGTGTGATGGTTTGCTACTGAGCAGGAGTGGGAACGAGACAGTGGGGACCAGAGACACGGGCTGAGCTCCAGTGGCATGGCAGAAAGGATGGAAGAGGGACAGTGAAGTGGATCCAGGCACCACCAGCCCATATAGGGATGCTGCTAACACTGCTGTTCTATCTGCGAGTGAAAGGTACCATTGTATGCCGTAGACAGAGAGAGAGGGATAGATAGATAGATAGATAGATAGATAGATAGATAGATAGATAGATAGATAGATAGGATTAAAAGACATCTGGTCGGAAAAGGTCGTGGAAAAGGCGGTTAGACAGAAGGGCTGTTTTATATGATGGCTGTTTATATGATTCCTTAAAGGGATAGTGCATCCCAAAAATGTTTTCAACCTTATGTCATGTCAAACCTGTTAACTTTCGTCCTTGTGTGTATCACAAAAGGAGATGTTTAGCAGAATGTCAAAGCTGCTCCTTTTCCTCTGATGAAAGTGAATAATGTCCATGACTGTTACTGGTTATTTTACTGACTTTTATCTTAGTAAAGAAAATATTTCAGGTTTGGAACAACATGAGAGCGAGTAAGTAATGACAGAAATGCTATTTTTGGTTTGAGCAATCACTTTAATGGTTGTGTATTTTGATGAAAGGGTTCTTTCATTCTATTTTTGCTTTTGTATGCCCTCTCAGTCCTCTTTCTGTGTCTCTATCTTGTCTGTTATTTAACTGTCCTCTATGCTGAGAGTTTTCAATTAGCTCATGGTCTGCCCTCACTGACATAACAGCTACACGCTTTCTACATGACTGCAATATAAGTCTTTGTAATGTTAGCTCCTGGATCTGTCACTCGGGTTGACAGGATCTTTTACATGTATTAAACATTTTGCTTTTCTTCACTCATTGAGAGTTCAGTAGGACTTTTCAGTTGAGTCTATCTTCATTCATCATCAAAGTCTATGTAATCTGACGTGTAGTGACGTTGACGTGTAGTGATTCGTATCATAATGATAATATGTGTCCCTTTTGCACCATTTGAAAGTAAGTTCCTTTGCATTAAAAGGTCTATTTATGGATTATGTGTCTATTTTAGTGCATAGCTCAATACTAGTTCCTCAGGGCTCTGTGCGCTGTCCACTTTTGTTTCAAAGCAAAATGATGTTGACAGTTTCACATGTGCTGGAAGCTTAGCAAATTGTGTTTAGAAAAGATTACTAAGGTTGGTGTGCTGTAGTGGTTAAACCTCAGCCTTAGTAATTAAGGTTACGCTGCAATGCTAGGGTGGTTGACAGAGTTTTGCTGTGTGGTTGTTAAGGTGTTCAAGTGCTTGTGGTTTTAGAGTGTTTAGTTGCCATGTACAATGTGTACTGTATGAGAACGATCTGAAAAGTAGCTGTTCAGTTTACTGTCAATGCAGCCAGGTGGCTGAGGCTTCTGCTTGGTCATAAAAGCTGTTGTTTTATGTGTCTGGCTGCAGTTTTGTTCTTCACACCATGGACAAGCAAAATTAAGCTCTTCAAATATAAAGTGATTAGCCTTGCCATAAAATGGTGTGGATGAAAATTTGGGGAAAGTGACCCTGTCAGTTTTGCAGGGTTGTTGCTTAAGTATTCTCTTATGCTGCATATTTGATCAAAAATACAGAAATAGTGTGAAATTGAATTTATATATGTATGTATTTTATATATTATATATGATGGCAAAGCTGAATTTTTAGCATCATTACTCCAGTCTTTGGTGTCACATGACCCTTCAGAAATCATTCTAATTTTCAGATTTGGAGCTCAAGAAATATTTCTTATTATTATCAATGTGAAAAACAATTGTGCTGCTTAATTTTTGTTGTGGAAACGGTGATAGATTATTTTCAGTATCCTTTGATGAGAAGAAAGTTCAAAAGAACCACATCAAGTCTTTACTGTCACTTTTGAACAATTGAATGCATTCTTGCTGAATAAAAGTATTACTTTTTAAAAGAAAATCTGATATTCTGCTTCCTATGTGGCTTTCCTGTGTGAGTTTATGGGAGCTTTTGCCTGTTTTATCATTCACCAAACAAAAATCTTAAGTATTAATGCTTAGAAAATACTAGTAGCACATCTCTTCTTAACATAATTTCCATTTGTAGCACAAAGGATACTGGAAAAGTCATGCACTAAAGCTTAACACTTCAAATAATAAGTGTTTTTTCTAAAGCGACATTGCGTGACAGCCCTGGTTGTGTGTGGTGATACAGTACACGCATATAATGCTAGCTAGAATGAGGAATTGGTGTCATATTTGTGTGTGTGTTTTATTTTTCCTTGAGTGTATGCTTAACATTTCAAAGACTTTATCACGCATGTACACTCGGCAGTGGTGTCTCATGGGAGTGTTGTTCTTCCAAGAGTGAAGCTTTTTTGTTTGGTTCATTCCTAATTACCTAAAACTGCCTAATTCTGTGTAGCTCACACTTATACTCATGTAATACTAGACTTGTACTAATATAGTGCGCACACACATGGCCCCAGGCACATTTATTGTCTCAGGGTCATCTCAACGTGACGACACGAGAGACTCACTTTTGGGAGACAGTGACATTATAAACCTTTGAAGCTCTGAATGGGGTGTTTTAAAGTTTTAAAAACATCCCGAGGAGCCAAAAGCTAATTATTGATGAAGAATATGTGTTCAGTTCATACGTAAGGGAATAAGAAAGAGATGGGCAGGCCAGTGAAGGAAAGGAAAGGCTCAAAACGAGACACATAAAATCAAAGAGTTGCCCACGAGCTCTGCCGTTTCATCCAGGATAACTCTGATGAGCTTGAAGTAAAGGCTGCCACTCTAATGTCACACTTTTATGCTTTTCTATCAGCACAAAATTTCAGGAGAGAACCCCCCCCCCCACCCCCCCCACCCAATAAGGTGAAATATTAACCCGGGCGGTTATGAAGACTGTTGCTGGAGCCTGAATATCTCGAACTCGCAGTTGGTGTGACACAGATAAAAGACAACTGTCTACGTAACTTTTACAGCCTTTCATAATGCATCACAAAAGTTCAAAGAAGTTTCAGGAAAGAAAAGGATGACAGATGAAAGGTGATATGAAGGAGGGAACTATCAGTATGAGTGTGTGTGTTTGCTCGAGGCTTTGCAGACATTGTGACCTTAAATAGCTGAGAACTCATTCTCTGCTGTGGAGTTTATTTCCACTGTATGATTCAGTACAAGCATCATCCTGAGAGACTAAAAGACACATGAAAGCGCTTGATGGACACAGTGTTCTTTCCTGTGTTGACATTTCCTGTTGAAACAGGAAGTTTGTAAAGGATATATCGGACTTGTCAGCTAGTAACGTTTTAAATTTATCTTATTATTTGTATTTTTTTCATTTTATTTTGGTTGATATGGTGTAGCTATGCATTTTCTAGGGTGTTTTCTGTTTTGGACGGTTTCTATAGTGTTCTGGATGGCTACTAAGTGGTTGCTAGGTTGGTTGCCATTTTATAAAATGTTTTACTTAAAGGTGGTATCAGCGATTTCAGGCCCAAACATAAATGATCACATTCATCTAATATTTCGCTAGCTGCACGCCCCACAAGCATGCTGTCAAAAAAACGCGTCTCTCTAGGTAGCCTAGGCTCTGAGATCTGCACACAAAAACAGCTGTTTTCAGTCTGTTTGGCCAAATAATCAAAACCCAGACAAATAGTGTTCCAACCAATGATCGACAGGGGCGGGTGTTGTGAGGTTTTCGCGTGCAGCCGTCCGGCAGCCGTGCACGAGCGCAAAACCTCACAACACCCGCCCCTGTCGATGATTGGTTGGAACACTATTTATTTTGGTTTTGAGTGATGTTGATACCAACTGTTTTTGTGTGCAGATCTCAGAGCCTAGGCTACCTAGAGAGACGCGGTTTTTTGACAGCATGCTTATGGGGCGTGCAGCTAGCGAAATATTAGATGAATGTGATCATTTATGTTTGGGCCTGAAATCGCTGATACCACCTTTAAGAGTAGCATATAAAAATTAACCCTTATGTTGTGTTCGGGTCCTTTTGACCTGTAGGGGATTTTTTTTTTCTAACATTTTTTGTTAATATATTACACCTTGTTAAACTTGTTCCCCAAAAAGTAGCTTATAAATCTCTCGTTATGCTATATTATCACCAAATATTGGATTCAATCTTTTTGTCAACTTGTTTTCTTTCAATTAGGGCAGTTTTGCATTTATTTTCGAACTGATGGATCATAGTCCTTATTGATCTGAGCTTATGCACCTCAGATTTTGAGTGAAAATAGCAGTATTTGTGGATAATTTGGTCAATATTCAATAAAATATGAGAAAAAATTGCACTGTTTATCACACTTGTGTGCTTTAATGTTTAACCATGAAGTTTGTTTTGAAATGCTTTTATATGGCACAAAGTCACACTTGTGGTGTTCACGGTTAAAATGACTTGCCTTCAAAAAAAAGCTGATTAATTATCACCAAATATTGGATTCAATCTTTTGTCAACTTGTTTTCTTTTAATTAGTATATCTTTCAATTAGTATATCTATGTAGTACATTAGTATATCTCAGTCATATTGCTAAAGTATGGTGACTGACATTTGTTTAAAAATGAATAAGGTCATCTTGAAATCAATTCTGTGTTACACAGGTACATTTAAGCAGGATTTAACTAGTCTGCATTTTTCCAGCTGCGTTCTGAATTGTTTTAAGTGTCTGATTGACGTCTCTAAGTTCGTTTAACTAATTTAATACATTTTAAACGTTTTTTTCTGTATTTATTCAATAATATGTTGGTTGCTCACAGAGTCAAATATGCTGTATTATGTTTATGCAAATATATTGTGTAGGTGCCAGTTGTCACAATATTCTTTAAGGCTTGACTCACTGATTGTATACAGTGAAGCAGTGTGTGTGTGTTTGGCTTTGGTCCAGTGAGTCCCACACACTCTGTGTGAAATGTACAGATACACTCCCATCCCACGCGAGAGCAGATCAGTGGGGTTACATCACAGCGAAATGTGGCAGCAGTCAAGGAGTGTATGAGTGAAAATGTGTTGTGATCTGATTGCTCTGACATTGTGGGAGACTTCAAAACGACGTTAAAACAATACGATTGCATACGTAGAGCACTCTACAGGAATCAGAGGCGTCTGTGTGTGTGAATGGTTAGTCTTGTGCCGCACACTAACTCCCAAAGTAATAACATTTTGTCTAATCTTTTGGATTAGGACACGGCTGATAAATTAACTTCCTTTTAAATTAAGTGCAAACTTCAAAGCAGCCTATTCAACATAATGTTATTTGCCTTGCAGTGGTTTATGAAGCTCCTCCCTGTCAATTAACACATTACGTTAATGTCTGCTGCTGAAATTAGCATCTCCTCTCAGCGGGATGCCGCTAACACGCTCATTGTCATTTTCTCAGCTGCCATTGTCCCTGTTATATAATAACCCATTCTTTTTAAGGGATATACCCTATACTTTATAGCATTGGGTTTTTTTTTGGCAGTTTTGTCATCTTTTTCCCAATCTTTCTGACAAATTTTAAAGGTACAGTAGCAAAAACCACCTGTTCTGAATTTTATGTAAATGACCTCTACCATGATTGGCTAAACAATTTGCCTGTGTAATGAGTACACTCTCAGAAAATGAGCGAAACTTATACCTTTAAGCCCGGGGCACACCAAGCCGATGTCAAAGAACGAGCGGTGATGAAAGCTGACTGTGTCGTCGCCTCTCGTCGGTTGCGTCTCGTTCAAAAAGCTGTGGTCGAACACACCAAAAGGACTAAAGGCGACTGTCAACTAGCACGTGCATTCTGCGCCTGCGTGTGAGTAAATATCTGTCTATATCAGCAGGTATCAATAGTACTAGGACTGCAGATATGCAAACCATAAACAAAGCAGTGCTTGCTTACCATTTGAATATCAATTACGCTGATCACTTTCTTCATTCCAGTTGGCTCATGTTATTATGAAAATATTTGTGCATTCGAATGCTCAGGTAAGATGCTGTCAAATTGTAATAGCCTTCTGTCTGTACCATCTTGACTTATTTGCCGCTTTCATCACTTTCACTTTTATTCTTGTGCGCTAAGCTGAACAGCCAATCAGAGTTCTCTCTCGACATGCTGAATTGGCCCAAAAAAAAACAAAAACAACGGCGTCCGACTAGAGCCAATCTTTGAGGATCACACCGGAAAAACTAAGCCGACCGACGCTCAAAAACGGCCCGACATTGGCTTAGTGTGTCCCGGTCTTTAGGGGTATTACTATAACTTGGGGTATTACTAGTCTAAGGTACTATAATGCAACTTTTATGGGTTGATAAGGCACAAAGTTGTCATTTTAAGGGTACTGCCACAGTGACAAGCTGTTGTACTCCTAAAAGTACAGTTTTTGCACATTTCTTTCTAACAACTATATTTTTTATAGTTGTAACTTATTTACAGTTATCTCGTCCTCCCCAATAACAGCCTCTTAGCAAGTTCACAACGCAATTTGGCCAGAAATGTGCCATGCAACTGCGTTTGTCTTCTAAAGATCAAGGAAAATCCTGTTTTGCATGATATGACCCATTTAGATTGTTTTACTCAGGGAGTCAAAACGTTAATTAAAGGTCATCTTAGGTCCTGATCTTCTTCTCAGGAAACTCTAAGTGGTGGGTGTAACTGACTGTTGCCAGATTTTGTTAATAACTGGCTTTAAATCATTGTTAGTGATTTGTAGTTTGTTTCTGGATTTATTTATCAGTGGAATGTTTAAGAAGAGACTTCCAGAGTTGAAAACATTTAGTTTTAAGCAGAATAAAAAATAAAAAAAATTATTCATTATGTATTTATAATACATTTATTTTGCCGACGAAATACTGATTAATAAAATGTTTTTAGCATTAAAGCCTCTCTGAGAAGAGTGAGTTTGAAGTGGCCAAGCACAGTTAGTGTTTCCGTGTTCATGTTCAGGTCTCAGTGGCTGAATACAAGGGCCCTTACAGAGAGTGCTAAAATGTTCTGCTCCTGCTGCATTCCAGCTGTGCGCTTCAATCCCAGCTGTTCATTCAGCTTAAATCCCACTGCCTGCTTTGATCCTACACACCCTCAGCACAGCAGAGGAAAAGCCCCCTTTATCATCTTCCTGCCAGCCCAACCAACAATGCGTGGAAGTGAGTCAAACCCATTTTAACTGGTCCTGCTCTCTGAGCCTCCAGCCTTTACTCGCTCACCAGACAAAGACCCTCACAGAGGACGTTCAGCCCTGGCTGGAGCTTTCTGGGGCCAGCGTGGCACGCCATGGCAGGCTTCTCCGTGTCAATCCAGAACTTGCAAGGTGCAACTCTAACTCTCGTGCCGCTGTGTTCCCTCGTCGTAGTTCCTCTGACCGGAGGTGGAGTTGGAGGAAGAATGTGGGGTGACGCAATACTGGTCTGCTCTCCGACTGTCACAGGAGGTATTCACAGCGTTTATCTTAGCAGTGGGGAGAGGGGGACATGAAATAGAAATTTAATGTTCTACATAGGCAGCAAACCTCATGGGAGATGATGTGATACTCTAAAAAGCTGAATAACACTGCAAAAAATTGGCATTTTTTTTGTCTTATTTTCCAGGTAAAATATCCTAAAATTCTTGAAACAAGACCAACTGACTTGAGAAGCAATGCTGCTTAAGATATTAAGATTTGTTTGCAGATAATGTGTCTTTAATATTAGTGTAATGTGCCTTAATGCACTGGCAGATTTGTTTCACTTGTTTTTAATTGATTTCTACTTCAGACAAGTAAAAAAAGAAACACAAAATGCAAGATGCAATCTGTGCAAAAAGGCTTATTACTTTGTACTGTGTGGCTTTTTAAAAAATAACTTGTTTTAAGGATGTTAACAAATTTTGTCTGGAAAACTAGTTAAAATTATTAATTAAAAACAAATTTTTCGGTGTATATACACAGCACAGACAGTTTTACGCTAAAATAGTGAGTTTATCTATTAAAAGTGAGTTTATCAAGGATCAGAGGAATGCCTATGATATGACTGGGTTTTAACACACGATGTCAGTCTCATTATCAGATAAAGTAGAGAAAACAATCTACTAGATTTAGTTAATATATTTAGCTGCAGATGAAATTTAATCCTGTCTTCTTTTCATGCTTTCATGGATTTATATACAGACGTGAGATGGCTTCTGATGTGTAGATGAAGTTTGATTATTCCATAACTCCGGTTCTTACTCTCTTGTCATAGCCAGTAGCAGATATTCAATGCAATCCAGTGTAGACTTTCCGGCTCCAAAGCCATTGTTCAATTTAAGGTCAGAGATTTGGATCACTGCCATTATACCTGCAGTCTCGCTGGAGCTGCATCAATTCTTTTTAACTTAGGCTACCATTAATGGTGCATTTGTCTCGTATTTCATCAAGTGAGATCTTTACAAGTGTGCTGGTTCTCTAATGCGTTATTGCCATAGTGTTAAATATGCATAAAGTAATTGCTTGGTTTAGTTTGTTTAATTGGCCAGTACAATGGTGGTTTTAGATTTTATTCTGAGATTACTGATGCTTATAAGCATAGATGTACGTTGTAAGTTATGATGCAAATTATATAATATGTGTGCACTAAGTATACATTAAAAACACTTGTTTAAGAGTTTATAAACATACATTTTTACACACACACACACACACACACACACACACACACACACACACACACACACACACACACACACACACACACACACACACACACACGTACACACACACACACACACACACACACACACACACACACACACACACACACACACACACACACACACACACAGTGATAGATGTGGCCAGTTAAGGAAAAAAGAACACAGAGACAGCAGGCTACTGCAAACGCTTAGGGGTTTATTTCCATAGAATGGGGTTACAAAAAGTAAAGCAAAAGTTAACCCAACTGAGGTAAACCAAAGTATTAATAAAGAGGAGAAAAAAAAAACTTACAATAAACATGAGTCACTGCATTTGCCTCTCAAACAATTACAGAGGTCTAGGGACTACAGGACCTGTTCTCTCACAGAACACAACTAACTCCTACAGAAACAGTTAACAAATGTATACATTGGTGGCCAGCACCAATTAACACAAAAATGGGGATACGCAGACACAATGACCATTACACAAAATAAACAAATATGAAAATTCAAATATGAAAAAGTCATTTATTATTTTTATATTACAGATGTGGCCTTTAAAAATGCGCGTCTCAGAGAAAAGAATGCCACGAGCACTTCCGAAATTCTGCGGGATCGTGCAGAAGGGGGATTAGGTGTTGGACGCAGGAAATACTAAAACCTGTAGATGGCAGTCGTGTTTCATGTGGCCATACTGAGTTGACGAAGTATGACGAATACAATGTTTTCTTTTGCCAGTTACATAAACAGTCACATATTCTTCATAAAAATCCGACTCAAACGCGCATCATTTGTCTTAATTTTTTTTTCTGTGTACTTACAGTAGAAGAGACGTGATGTAGGCTATAACTGAGTCTTATAACACAATAATTTGCGAAGACCTTTAAAGAGACCGAGATCATTTGCGCAATATCTTTATCTAATTTTACATTTAGTTCATTTTTGCATCTTAACGTTTTAAATAGTTTTAACATGGTTGTAATGCGCTTTTCTGCATTACACACAGTACTTATACTTTATACTATCATGTTTCCCTTATAGGCGTCGATTTCGGTGGGGACGGTGGGTACGCACCCACCAGATTTCGTCATGAGTCATTTTGTACCCACCACTTTTAACTTCAGTCCATATTAATTTGACTTTTGGTTCGATTTTTTTTACCGTTTTCAGTGGTTATGAGCAGCTTAATTAATTTAACCTGAGATGTGCGTTATATCGCTTTTTGATCATTCTTTGTGTTGTCGAATTTTGACAGTTTCATTATTTGTTCATAATAATTTGATTCATAATTGTCATTTTTTTCTAAAAGTAAAAAAAACAATTTTTTTTCTAAAAGCAATATTCTAAAGAGATACAAAGACATTGTACGTGTACCCACCAGATTTCGTCATGAGTCATTTTGTACCCACCACTTTTAACTTCCGTTGACCGTTTTCAGTGGTTATGAGGAGCAATATGAGAGAAAAATTTTGTAATCATTGTCTGACACAACAAAAAAAATATAATATTCATTTTATTTTAATTTTCATGTTCGCATATGAGGGAAAAAACAACGTGTCAGTTTACGGTTATGGACGTGAGCGCTCTAAAAGCGCCAATAAAAGTCTGCTTTAAAACTTTCACAGAGACCTCAAACAGAACAGCTGCCTTTCTTTAAATCGAATTTCGTTCTGTATTAATTATATCTTAATTTTAATCAATGTTTCGTGAACCAATTGCCTGGATTTAAGAAGTAAATATAGCAGACAATCACGACATTGGAGGCGTCGGCGATATCTCATAAATGAACCGAAACTCAGCGTGTAATGCACATTCACATTTACAGTGTATTTAGACACATTTAGACGCATTCATATTCATTACTTTTTAACCGGTTCTTTGTGGCAAGCTTTATGCGTGCGGTCGTGCGCTTGAGTTCGGCTATATTATGTAAACGCTCATGATCCATTTGATATAAGTAGGCTAATTAAATTAATATAAAGGGGCGATTTGTCCACGAATTACTTATGAACAACTAGCCTAGTATACTAGTCGACTAGAAAAAAAAACTTTTAGTCGAAAGCAGCCCGTATTCCACATATTTTCGAACCAGGCAACAGGACATCTGTGTTGAGCGAGGCCGAGGACCCTGAGCGGAATGAACGAGCCGAGCGGAATATTCAGAAATGCGCTCTCCACTCACGAGCTCTGGGGTGCGTTTCCCGAAAGCATCGTTGGCCAACTATGGTCGCAAGTTCATCGCAATGTCCATTGAACTCTATTGGTAACGACGGAACTTGCGACCATAGTTGGCCAACGATGCTTTCGAGAAACGCACCCCTGATCGGAACAAACCTGAACCTCACTGTCCGCTGAACTTGCAGAATCATCAAAATATAATATTTTCTAAAGAAGAATTTTAAAACTTTATTGGTGGTAGTTGAGAAGAATTCCTCTTTCCATATCTAAATCATTTCGAGTGCAATATAAATGTATCATATTGTTATTCTTATTATATAAGAATAATACGTATTTTTAACATATTTAACATTTTAACATAACATTTTTAACATATAGAGAATATAAGTTTAGCGTGTTGTGTGTATTTCCTAATTATAAGCTTTTGGTGAAATTGCAACAACTAAAAGAGTAAAAGTGCATAAAAACATAAAAACATGGCGTCGTCTCAAGAAATATCTGCGTACACACTAAACCACTGAAACCGACTCAAAACGATGTAGCCTAGTATACATACCAGACCATGCACTGTAATTCTGCCACAGACATACACTAAAAACGGAGAAGACTTAAAGCATGCGCATAAACCTTGCGCGCTATACAACAATAATATTAGGCACAGTAGCTTCTTTTTTTTCTTTTCTTTTTTTATCAAGAACTTTGTTGAACAATATGAACAACCATAAATGGTCTGGTACAAAATATGAGTCACGATATTCGATAGTTAACGGATGCATAAAGCTTGCCACAAAGAACTGGCAAAAGTAATCATGTGTCAAATATAGCAAGGAGACATTTTAATTGTTTACTAATCAACTAGTGTTTTATGTGTCAGTCAAAGATGTTGACAATGCTGACACGTCATCTTCGCAGATATTGTGAACGTACCTAGAGAGAAATGCACACTTACAAGAGAGTTGTCTGTTTCTTTTCGTTTTGAATTGTTTTGTTTAAAAGTGGACATTTCAAGCTTTCTAGATACATTTCTGAGTTTCGGTTCATTTATGAGACGAGCTCAGTTCACGAGCAATGCAAGTTATATCGCGCCGGTGCCTCCATTTCCTGATTAAATCGTCTTAAATGCTTCTCCGCGTGGACAGAAACCAATGTAATCTTCCTGATTTAATCACGTAAAACAGTCTAAAAGTCTAAACACAAGCACCACTCTTCTGAATGATGGTTACCACAAACCTCCAAGAGTTTGTAAACCAATTGTTTGTAAAACATATTTAATATTTACAAATTCAAAAAAATAAATAAATAAATAATGTTTTACAGTGTATAAATAAAACGACATGAAGAAAGTTATTTCCAAAATGTAATTAATTGCACAGTCTTTGTTTTAGCTGCTTGTTTTAGCTGCTACCAATTGCACAGAGTCAAGAAATTACAACCACCCACCCCCCAGGTCTGCCGATTCAACCCCCAATGCTAATCGATCTCCTCTCAGGGAATCAAAAGAAAACCGGTTTTTCCAGTTTTCACCAGCGTGTGGGCAGGGTTTTAATCCCTTGCAGTTCCTTTGTTTAAATGTTATTTAAGCAAATATACTATACATACGCTTTAAGTTATTTCAAATTAATGTTTATAGCTTAATTTGTTGATATCGCGTAACTTAATTTGACATATGTTGATATAACCAACTGACATTGTAGATTCCATTGCATGCCAGGAAGAGGCTTATGCTTTGTTTTAAGTAATGAGCATTTAGTACTATAATATAGCCGCACTCAAGCGCACGACCGCACGCATAAAGCTTGCCACAAAGAACCGGTAAAAGTAAATGTGTCTAAATACACTGTAAATGTGAATGTGCATTACACGCTGAGTTTCGGTTCATTTATGAGATATCGCCGGCGCCTCCAATGTCGTGATTGTCTGCTATATTTACTTCTTAAATCCAGGCAATTGGTTCACGAAACATTGATTAAAATTAAGACATAATTAATACAAAACGAAATTCGATTTAAAGAAAGGCAGCTGTTCTGTTTGAGGTCTCTGTGAAAGTTTTAAAGCAGTCTTTTAGTGCCGCTTTTAGAGCGCTCACGTCCATAACCGTAAACTGACACGTTGTTTTTTCCCTCATAAATGCGAACACGAAAATTAAAATAAAATGAATATTATAATTTTTTTTGTTGTGTCAGACAATGATTACAAAAATTTTCTCTCATATTGCTCCTCATAACCACTGAAAACGGTCAACGGAAGTTAAAAGTGGTGGGTACAAAATGACTCATGACGAAATCTGGTGGGTACACGTACAATGTCTTTGTATCTCTTTAGAATATTGCTTTTAGAAAAACTTTTAGTTTTTTTACTTTTACTTTTAGAAAAAAAACGACCTAATTATGAATCAAATTATTATGAACAAGTAATGAAACTGTGTCAAAATTCGACAACACAAATAATGATCAAAAAGCGATATAACGCACATCTCAGGTTAAATTAATTATATAAAAAACAGGGAACATTTTGTAAAAGCAAAACTGAACAAAATGCATACTTAAAATAATTGTATTAGGCTATGTGTTACCGAATATTTAATACCACTTCCCCATAATGTTGTAATTATTATTTTAAAACAACATCTGTCAAACTGTCAATCAGATACCTCTTATCTGGTCATTTTAATTTTATTTTAGAAGTCATAACTGTTGATCACCCTTTGTATGGAATTTGTGAATATGAATATTTAGAAGATTTACAAACTGTCGGCAAGACCTCAAACCAACCCCTGACATTCTGAGACTAACGTGGAAAAATCTTTATGCTTAATGCATTAAGACAGTTCAATTAAAATATTTAGTGATAATGTAATGGCAAATCAGATGCGCCCAAAATATAAATGCTACGCGTTGTGCTGCAACATTACCTCACAAGAAATATCTGCACAAGAACAATCACACAAGAAATATCTGCACGAATTAAGAATCTGGGTAAGTCGCATTATTTAATTGCATTATGTTAGGATGATTTTGTGTATATATATAAAAAATACTGCTGGGTTTTTACAGGCAGAGTCACGAGTATTATGCTCACACTAAATTCTCTGTTGCACTTATATAAATGCGCATTGCATGCACAATCATCTTAATAGTTGTACAAAAAAGTTATGCGCTGGCAAGAACGTCACTTTGCTGTTTTAATAAAAGCAATGTTAAATATTCTGCATGCACTCATCTCCTGGAAACCACAGCAATGACAAAGCATATAAAAATTCGTAAACGTTGTCCAATACCCCTTCTTGTCTTAATGAACCTTTTGCATTTACAAATATTTTCAAATGTCTGTATAATACAGTAGCCTACTGTAAATATTTGTGTCTATTACTATTTATAATTTATATTTTATTGTGGATGTTTTCTCACAATCATGACGTAATGTGAAGTAAAAGAAAAAATCTAATGTAAAGTTGTTTTTTATGCGCCACCTGGTGGATATTCTGTGAAGCGAAACACATTGAGGGATTTTTTAAGTAGGCCCCCCCAAAGCACTTGCAGAATTCTGCGAGACTCTACGAGACGAATTGCCGAATGCCGCGGGAGAAAACGCGCGTTTTTAAAGGCCAGATCTGTATAGTGTTTATAATAGTTATATTAAATACTAATAGTCAATGACTTCACTTTATAAATGTTCTTCCTATACATAAATAAAAGAAAAGGAAGCAAAATTGTCCTTGGAGTCCCCCGGGGCAGAAACCGGTGTTGTGCCGAATTTCGACGCCCTGTCAAATTATTACCCCCCTCGTTGAAGTCAGTACCTGATTGCCTAATCCTAACCCCAGCCCTAATCTTAACCTCTCCCCCACAACTAAACCTAAACCTACCAATACTAGGGGGGTAATAATTTGGTGGGGTCGAAATTTGGCACAACACCTGGTTGCGGCCCGATCATTGGCTGGAACTGTATATATGTCTGAAGTTTCCACCCGAACCCCTTTTGACGGTGCACCAGCAGAGCCAAATAAGGCCCTGTCCCAAATGGCACACTCCGGACTTGTGGACTTCCTCAGAGTCCACACTTTGGTGACGTCATATAGTGCAGACCTATAGGGCCCTTGGCGCGAGTCCACGAGGGCGCATTGAGAGGTATTTTTGGGACAGACTCGATCGTCACGCCGGAAATAATGGCCTGTTTTTTTTTTTTTTTTTTTTTTTTTTTGCATTACAATATAAATCATTACAATGGAAATAATACAAAACAATGAACATGCACATGTGGGGATACAGACAAAATGAAAGTAAATAATAACAGTAAATAAAATATTTTTACAATTTATGTAAAACTTGTTCTATAATACAGGATATTTTCGAAGCTCTTTTATTGGAGGGGATTTTTTGAAGTGAAGAATAACTGTAAATCATAAGCAAAAAATTTGCAACTAGGTTTGAATTTAAGGTATATTGCTTTGTGAATATGATATTTACCCATCGTACAGAAAAAGTTTAATATATCATCTAGCTTTTTATTTTCAGAGACATCAGAGTGAAAAATAACCTTACTGACAGAAATATTACAGGTCTGGTTGTTGTTGGACAGGAGAAATCACATTTTTTGCGCTCCAGCGTCTCATCTCCACGTCCACTACACAGCCTAATTTTACAGTTCTATATTTTGATATTGTGCATATCACCTGGGCATTAGACAATAGATATATCATGCTTATTTAAATGATGTATACAGTTGTACATAATAATACATAATGTTACATTTGAACTAAGATTGCAATTTTAAAACATAATGAAAATGTGCATGAGTTTCAGATGAATTTACAGGTTTCAATATTCATACTATGTTTACATATGACTCAGTAAAGCCCTGACATTCGGTTCTATTTATTTAATGAATCATAATGTGATCGTATTATTAAACGCGCTATTATTATGTTTGAGACATCAACCACTGGTCGATGACCATAATGTTTGTATAAACTGTAGGGAACAACTGGTAAAATGTACATTTAGGTCATAAAAACTGTAATATTTTCTTCTCAGCCATGTCAACAATTATCCGTGAGTGAAATCTCCTCCCATCCGTTGTCTGATTGGCCTTTCGCAAGGATTCCTGGGTAGTTAAAGTGCGTGAAGCCTGCTTCTATGCGGGCTTCGCGGAAGACCGCTTCAAGGGTACAAAGGGGGCGCTGCTGAGCACACTTCAGAGCGGTAAAATGCTGAATGGGACGGTCTACGGACTCATAGACTCAGCGAGCACGCGCAATTCAAGTCCACGAGACCGAAAGTCCGCATGAAGTGCGCCATTTGGGACAGGGCCTTTAGAGATATCTCTATATGGCCCTGCTCAGACGTAACAAACAAGCAAACAAAAAGAACAGTAAGAATAAACTCAGCAAACTAAACGTTAAAGAGTGTGCGCACTTAACTCCAAACGAAAGTTTAAAGGGATAGTTCACCCAAAAATGAAAGTTCTGTCATCATTTACTCTTCTTCAAGTTGTTCCAAACCTGTATGATTTCCTTTCTTCTGCGGAACACAAAAGAAGATATTTTAAAGAAGGTTGGTAATTAAACAGTTGCTGGTCCCCTTTGACATCCATAGTATATTTTTTTCCTACTGTGAAAGTCAATGGGGTCCATCAGTCGTTTGGTTACCGCCTTTCTTCAAAACATCTTCTTTTGTATTCAGCAGAAGAAGGAAAGTCATACAGGTCTGGAACAACTTGAGGGAGAGTAAATGATAACAGAATTTTCATTTTTGGGTGAACTATCCCTTTAAATAAAGTTTATTAAACCAAAATAATGTTGTTGTGCATTCTTTACTGTAAACAAATTCCATTGAATAAAAAGACAAACTGACCTGACCCAGGCTCACCAACATCCGCCACACACACACACGCATGTTGTGCTTTCATGTTTAATGGGGAAATTCCATACACATAATGATTTTTATACTTTACAAACTGAAAATTCTATCCCCCTACACTAACCCTACCCCTAAACCTAACGTTACCCATCACAGAAAACTTGCAGTTTTCCATTTTCAAAAAACATCACTTGTGTGATTTATAAGCTGTTTTCCTCATGGGAACCATGCTGTCCTCACAAGGATTTTGGATATTTCCATCCTTGTGGGGACATTTTGTCCCCATAACGTACGGTTTACCAGGACACACACCAACCATGTTGTTTAACACTTGTCCTCCTCGTAGTCATAACCATCATAAACAGCAATCACAAGATGCCTGTCATCTGTCTTCAGTTTTGACATCACAGATAATAGATGACTGAGTGTGATTGTGACTGGCATGATTCCAGGTCTAATTAATAAGGTCAAATGAATATGTTAAGTGCACCGCATGTGTGTGTGGTCACGATGATGACTGATAACAACTGACTTGACTAAGTAGTGTTGTGTGATCACATCTCTGCTGTGCTAATTCAGTTCAGTGTGGAGAATGCCAGCATCAACTCTATTCCAGTCTTGCTTATACCCTCGGGTGCAGCGTCGCCCTCCATCCACTGGAGCAAGGGCAGATTTATAATGACGTGTGTAAGTTCATGAGCGTGCTCTGACTGAGCAGTTGGTGTCATCGGTTAAGTGCAGCCGTTAAAGAGGACAGAGCAATTGAGGACAGCAGGGATGGAGAATGACAGCACAGTTATGATTAGAGTCAATCAGAAGCGTCATTTTTCTTATTAGACCGTCATATTGTATGTATAGTAAGCGCTAATGTCTGTGATGAATGTGTCCACTGTGATGATTTTTCCTTATTAATTACATGATACCGCATTAACTTCCATAGTGTGATGTATTTCCAGGTGAAACAGAAAATGAGTGGGAAATAAGATTTTTTTAGTTTTAGCCATCAGGGTTTGATTGGATGATAAAAAGTAGGATATTATGTTATTGGGTAATATTAATGTTCATGCCAATGTGACCTAGAATTCATCTTAAGGAAAGAAAAGTCATTTCAGAGGTGGAGAAAGTTCAAAAGAATGTTCTGATAGATGAACTATAAAGGCCCGTTCACACCAAGCACGATAACTATAAAGATAACGATAAAGATAACTATATATGTGTCCACACCAGTGACCGATAACGGTCTTTTTATTCTAAGCACGCGCGCGCCCGGATGATCCAGATCCATTTTAAATGCGCGAGACCTTTAAATTAGAATGGATTCTGATTGGCTGTCAGTGTTTTATCGTTCGACAGCTGGAAAAAAATCGTTCTGAAAGTGATCCCAACGATATCGTTCCTCATATCTTTATCGTTATAGTTGTGGTGTGAACTCTGTTATTCTTTAATATGGAGAACGATTTTTAGAATTATATCTTTATCGTTATCTTTATAGTTATCGTCCTTGGTGTGAACGGGCCTTAAGGTTGGTAATGTTTCATATTAGTAACATCTCAGGAACGTGTTCACTATTGTTGTTGGACACTGTTTTGCACATTTGGACTGTTAAAAGAATAGCTCACATGGAAATGAAAGTTCAGTCACCTTCATTCTTTAGTCACCTTCTTATCTTTCCAAAAGAGTATGCTGTTATTACTGTATTACTGTTGTTTTTTTCTGTTATTAAAGTGATAGTTCAACCAAAAATACAAATTCTGTCATGACACTCTCAAGTTGTTCCAAACCTGTATAAATGTCTTTCTTCTGCTGAACATAAAGGAAGATATTTTGAAGAATGTTGGTAATAAAAGAGTTGATGGACCCCATTGAGTTACATTGTATTTTTCCATAGTCTTTTAAGCATATGCCCCACAACTGTTTGGTTACCCATATTCTTCAAAATGTCTTCTTTAATGTTCAGCAGAACAAAGAAATTCATACAGGTTTAGAACAACTTGAGGGTGAGTAAATGATGACAGAATTTTAATTTTTGGGTGAACTATCCCTTTAAGGTTCTTTATTGGTATCCAATGGTTCCTTTAACATCAACGGGACCTTTCCATTGCACAAAACATTTACATTTAGTCATTTAGCAGACGCCTTTGTCCAAAGCGACTTACAAATGAGGACTAAATTAAGTGAGTCATCGCGAAGAGGCAAAAACAACGCAAGAAGTGCTCAAGATACAAAGTTCAGGCATTGCTCAGAGTAGCATAAGCCAGACAAGGGAGGATTAAAAGAAAAGGAAAGAATTATTATTATTATTATTTTTTTATGAGGTTAAGTGCTCACGGAAGAGATGAGTTTTCAGCTGTCTTTTGAATGTTGTCAGGGATTCTGCATTCCGGATGAGGGTGGGGAGATCATTCCACCAGCATGGAACCGTCAATGAGAATGTTCTGGAGAGTGATTTTGTGGCTCTCTGTGATGATACCATGAGCCGTCACTCATTGACCGATCGTAGGCTTCTGGTGGGGATGTAGACTCGTAGGAGCGAATGAAAGTAAGAGGGAGTTGAGCCTGTGGTTCTTTATAGTGAAAAACGGTTTGGTAACACTTTACAATAAGGTCTCATTAGTTAACAGGAGTTAACTAACATGAACTAACAATTTGTCAACATTTGTGACAGTATTTGTTCATCTTTGTCTATGTTAGTTCACAGTGCATTAACTAAAGTTAACAAATACAACATTTAATTTTAATAATGTATTGTAAATGTTGAAAATTAACATTAAGTAGGATTAATACATGAAGTATTGTTAATTCTTAGTTCATGTTAACCAAAGTATAACTAATGAAACCTTATTGTAAAGTGTTTCCAACGGTTCTTATTTTTTATTTTTTTTTTATGTTTTTTCAAGAACTGTTTACTGAGATTTCTTTAGGGAACCAAAGGTGGTTCATCTCTATAGCATCGCTGTGAAAATCCCCTTTTGGAACCTTTATTTAAAGAGTGTATATAGTACACAAAAATAAAGTTTTTTTCACATAGCCTACATAAACACAAAAAAGCACCATAAATGCTGTTCATATGACTAGCGCTCTATAGTTAAGTTGTCAGAAGCCATACAATAGCTTGAGAAACTAAAAAAAAATCTCTGTTCTTTTTAACCCAGGAAGAACTGGTAAATACGTTGATGATATGGTCACATGACATCCAGCCTAAGAGATGTTGGTTGTGGACACGGAATACTCTTTCTCTTTCTTTTCTGTGGTCAAATGTTAGAAATAATGACAAAAAAAAAAGTGTTGGGTAACTATGGCAACAGCACAGTGTGATTTCTCTTGGTTTCTCCCTGTAGGGGTGAAGTTAATAAGATTAGAGATAGATCTCAGCGATGGCAGCGCTAAAGACCTCGGCTCTGTCTTTTTAATTAGCCCCTCAATTTCTCTCACACACACACACGCGCACATACACACACTGTTTCCAACATTGATAATATATCAGCATGTTACAATGATTCCAGGATCATGTGACACTAAAGACTGAAGTAATGGCTAATGAAAATTCAGCTTTGCATCACAGAAATACATTTTAATTTGTAATAATATTGCACAATATTGCAGTTTTTTCATCAAATATATGCATGCTTGATGAGCGTGAGAGACTTCTTTCAAAAACATTGTACAAAATCTAAAATTGTAATTTAATTAAAAAATAATGCTATGGGGAAATAACCAGTTTATACATGCGTGTGTTTATGTATTTTGCTGTAAATACATCTGTCACATGATAATTTGGTAAACACTATATTTGTTCTGTGTTATGCTGGTATTATTTTTGCATTTATAAAATGGTCAGTTTTAGCATATCAATAATTTAGCATACTGAAAAAAGCAATTAATCAAAAAAGAAATATTTGAATTTGAAGACATTTTTGTTTGCTACTGTACCGTGTTAGGTCGGCCTTAATTCAGTCTGTTCAGAAGAGTCATCTAGCATTTGTTTTTGATGATTTGATGCTGTCTGAGGCCTGCGAGTGTTTTGCAAGATCAAACACTTTCAGATTGACATGCGTAGATCCAGCTCCTTTAAAACAGAAAGAGAAGAGAGAATGCTCAGTTATACAGCTTTTGTGTAAGCTTTTTTTCCTACTGAGAAATGATTTCTGCATCTGGTAGATGCTTTTATTCCAAGCTGCCTAGTCAATTAATGTGTTCCCTGCAACTCAAACATTGACCTTGGCTTTATTAACAGCGTGCTTTTCCAGTTGAGCTACAGGGAATGAAAAAAAGTGTGCTTATGATGCAAATATCTACAAACCACCCTGATTATATAACAGAGAGAGACACTGCTCTGATTTAATGGAGCTCAGAGCAGCTTCTAGTTTTAAAAGTAGAGCTTCTAGTTCTTATTTTTGATGTTCCTCCTTTGATGCCTGTTTTTGCACTTCACAGTGTTGTCAGTGATGCATTTTGTTGCACGACATTTGGCAAACTGCTTTGTGTTTTTGTTGTAGCCGCTGCTGGCTGTTCAGTGTATATTGCATGTGGTGTGTTTGCTTGAGTGTTCGCCGGCTCTCACGTCCACGGAGCCGCTGGCATCTGGCACGTATGGCACAGGAGAGAGTGTGTGTTGCCATGGCGATGATGGAAAAATTGAATTTGTGCCTGCCGCACCCTCAACCAGGCCGTTTCCAGGCGATTTGTATCAGCTCTACTAAAAGAGCTCTGTCAAGCAGGAAAGAGCCTTTAAATGCAGCTCCTTCATGACTGAATCACTTGAATGCATCATTGTGACTCAAAATCACTAACATGTCATGGAAGATGTGGCAGCCAACCACCCTGCCATGCCAAGTTTTCCAGTGCAAGTCAGAGTCATGTTTACATTTACAGTTGCTTTGGTTTATGGGACCTTATGAGACCATTTATGACTGTGACAGTCAGTGAGGATTGTGGGATTGAGAAGAGGGACTTCCTTGAGGTAGTTCATAACAAAATACATGATTTTAATCTTCGAAAATTTGAAATTAAGTTCTGTTATGTGGCCAATTCCTGTGCCAAGATGTCGGGCAGGGCTTTAGACCTACACATGCTGCCTAGCAGGTTGAAGAACAGGTGTTTCGGTGCCCATCTGGATGGCTATGATAGCAAACATGTCACGTAGCTGTTTCCTGAGCAGCTGTTATTGTGCTCTGTGAGGGGGATGATCATTTGTAGTTCTGTTGAAGTCTGCCACTGGTTTGATGAAGGAGAGGAACATTGTGAATTGTTTTGTTTGCTGGAAGAAGGTAGAGTATAATAACTTGCACTAAGAAATATATTCATTTAAGGGTGCTATGTTATATACTTCTGTAGCATTTCATTTTTCACCTGGCGTCCATTATTAGTCAAGCGCTGTGTGCGAAATTGCCCCTTATACCCTCATTCACTATTCCCTACATGAGTCCACTAATATAGTTCATTTGAGGGAGTGAATGAAAACAAGCGAGTGAATACGGGCACTGAGTGCACTGCAATACCTGCTGCTTTTGCATAATTTGTGCTTGCGGTTTAATAATTATTTGAAACTTAACAAACTTGCAGCTCCAGTAATGAGAAGATTTATCTTGAACTCTGTCATGGAAACTAACATGTATAAACTGTAATTAAACAATTTAATAATCAATTAAAAAGGAATTTATACCTGTGTGATGTTACACGTAGCCACATTGGATCAGCGGTTTAGAAAATGCATGGATGGAGGATTCAGCTGCGAGCGCCATCTTCTGGTCAGACGTGGGAATTCATTCGGCGTGCGACTCTCACATTGCATTATGGGTATTCTCTAGCCGGTTGTACACACATTATTGTAGTGCATTGTGGGGTTGAATAAGTGCACTCGATAATGTCCACTATGGTTTCAGACACCACTAAAAATGGCTGTCCCCTCAAATAGTGCCCTAAGGTATAGGGGGCGATTTCCGACACAGCCATAGTTAATAGGGTTAAAAGGGTATTTTTGCTACTATGCCTTTAAGAAATACCACCGTTCAAAAGTTTGGGGTCAATATATATATTTATTTATAATATTTAAATTTTGATGAGACATTCATAATGCTACAAAAGATTTCTTTTTCAAATAAATGCTGTTCTTTTGAACTTTTTATTCATTACAATATCCTGACAAAAATGTATGATGGTTTCCACACAAATTTAAAGTAGCAAAACTGATTTCACCTTTGAAAATAATAATAATAATAATAATAAAAATCAGCTTTACTATCGCACGAACTGTCAAGGCACACCAAGATGCTGACTATTAATTGATATTTAAATATCAGTACTAATTGTAGTGTTTTATTGTACCTTTAACCTGGCATGTCACTTCAAAATGGTGAAATTTGACATTGTTTTTAATCCTTTCTCAGCTTAAAATGTAATAATAGCTTAATATGCATACAAAGGTAATTAAGCCATTAATTAAAGGTTGATTTCCCCAACAAGTGTAAACACTGTTGCTCTGTGGTCCCATCAAAACATTGCTCTGTTTGTTTGACCAGCCCGATAACAGCAACTTTGGCTCAACCAATGGTGTGATTTTGGGGCGGGGTCATCATTTATTTCTGACCAATGACAAGAGCATGATTCTTTAGGAATTTTCAACATCATGTTAATGTGATCCATGATATGATCAGTAAGAAATAGTATTAGTAAATTATGAATTATATTTCAAGAAATCATATAATTTAGCAAGCTTTTCTTTATGTAATCCACACAAGAAAAAAAATACAGATTTTTTTTTTCTGGCCTCATGGGGTTTGATGTTAAAGTTTAAAAATGTGCTCCTCTCCTCATGTCTAACTGTTCTGTTGGAGCATCAGTTATTCCTCTGGAAGACTGTGTGAGTTTCAGCTTTATCATGTTCTATTAATAAATTATTCATGTTGTGTAGTTTTGATGCAAGCGAGACTTTGAATGTCTGGATGCGTGTGGTGTGTTTATATGCGATGAGTGTTCATTTCACACTGACATTTTAGGTTTAGTACACTCCAAAGCTGAATATATATTGTTATTGGTGTTATGTTTTAAAGGAGTGGTATAATGCCCTTTTCACAAGATGTAAAATAAGTATTTGATGTCCCCAGGGTGTGTATGTGAAGTTTTAGCTCAAAATACCCCACAATATAGCATGTTAAAATTGTCACTTTTTGAGGGTGAGCAGAAACGCATAGTTTTTGTGTATGTCCCTTTAAATGCAAATGAGCTGCTGCTCCCGGCAAAAAGGGCGGAGTTTCAGAGTTTCAACAGCTTGTGTCCTTTTACCTCACAAAGACAAGCACTGAAATTTTCAAAAACTTTTAGCCTTTTATGTTCAAACCAGAGTTGGACAAAGATGGAGAGCCTCAAGAAGAAGTGACAACATATAGAATGCAACTGGACATTTCTGAATGGTTAGTTGATGAATTTAGGTAACTTATTATCTTCTAGTCATTGATTAGCATATTCTGCCATGTTAATCTATGAATTGTGTGCCAGGTTTATGTAAATTTTAGGGTTAGTGATGTCACTTACCCGGGAGGAATGTCGTGTAGTCCCTACCTGCCGTTTGTTGTAGTCCTTAAAAAATGATTTCTTTAAAAGCAAATATTTCCCTTTGCTTTGAACTTTGAGTGTTGTTTCTTTACAGATGTTGTTATGCTCAAACAGCAACATTACACACTAACTAAAGTTAGAAAAGTGAAATCATAATCAACCACCCCTTTAATATTCAAGCACTGCTTTTGCTTTATGCCACACAGTAGTTTCTGAAGGCTTAACACAGACTTTCAATTTCTCATTTTACTTAGATCTCTCTCTTACATACACACAAGCGTCCCAGGCCTTTGAATCTCCTCCGGTGCTCATTAGTGGCTGACACTTGAAAGTTTCGACAATATTTCAATATTTATCGGTTTTACATAACTGAGCTGCAGTTGAGGGCAGAAACATGAAACGGCAGCAGACATGGCAAATCTCCAGGGCTCGAGCACAATTCTCAGCCTCTCACTTATGCTTGGAAAAAAAGGTCTGCCAACTTAACTGAAACATTAGATAAGAGCGTGACATAGAGAGATATTGGGGTATCTGAGGTACCTGTGGGTCACTAGCGAGGACAATATGGGACTTTCAGGGTTTAAATGCCATTATTTGTGCAATATCATTGTGTCCTCAGTGATAAATTCCATTGATAATTTAGTTTTGTCAACATCATTGTCACTAAAGGTGATACTTTTTTAGACAATAACAGCTGCTCCACCCTTATGTCATTCTAAACATGTATGACTTACTTTCTTCTGTTGAACAGTAAAAGATTGAAAATGTCTGTTTTATTTGCCCATACATTGAAAGTCAATAGTGTCCAGTCTTGTTTTGGACCTCATCGACTTTCATTGTATGGACAGTGAGAGAGACTAAATGGTATTTAAACTCTTTAAAAGAGCAATATCATTTGTATATTTAGTGATAAATACCATTAAAAATGTTGGTTATGTCCACATTGTTTTCATTTATAAGCAGCAATTCATCTACTAAATATGATACTTAAAGGGATATTTCACTCCAAAATTTAAATTCTGTCATTTATTTCTTCTGTGGAACAGAAAAATATTGAAAATGTCTCAGGGTTGGACCCTATTGACTTTCATTGAATGTATGGACAGTGGAATTTGGCATACTATTTCAACTCAATATTTTGGACACATGAATCTTAGTTTTGCATATACTGTTTATGGTTTATATTATGTGAATTCAGTTGCAGCCAGTATTTTGGTCTATGTGTGTACATATAAACTCAAAAACCTTTCATAAAGGTAATCGTTCATGTTGTCAAGGTGGTGAGACATAAAGACAAAA
Organism: Scardinius erythrophthalmus; assembly: GCF_964197995.2. NCBI lineage: Eukaryota > Metazoa > Chordata > Actinopteri > Cypriniformes > Leuciscidae > Scardinius > Scardinius erythrophthalmus. The sequence goes on along the minus strand of NC_138240.1, from coordinate 10,032,056 downwards.
CCCCAGAGATACAGCAGATCAAAGTCTCATTGTGGTTGAACCTATTTAGGTCAATCTAGATGCTTGTCACTTTTACATCAGACAGTTAACATGTGACCAAAGTGATGCTGCAGGGAATTACAGATCGAAAAGAGAAGAGAAACGAGAGAGTGAGAAGAGGAGGGTGGGTCAGATGGAGACACTGAAGCAATGAAAGAGAGCAAGAGAGAGGGGAGGGATAGCTGTTTCCCGTTGCTTTTGAGTGGGGATGTTTTCATCCAGTCGCAGTTGAAATTCGTCCACATTCACTCGGGGTCAAGACCAGCCACACCTCTGTCCATCTCCCTTCTTCTGTCTCTCGTTCTCTTCCCTCGTTCCGTGCTGGGATTGATTTGTTTTTCATTCCTCGAGTCTCGATGTTGCTCCTATACAACCATTTCCTCTCTCTCCTAGAATCGATCTATCGCCGTGGAGCTAGACGATGGAGGAAGCTGTACCGGGTGAACGGACACCTCTTCCAGGCCAAGCGCTTTAACAGGGTGAGTTACAGTCTCTAGTTCTCTCCAGCTTGAATGATGACATCTTATTGGATTCTTAATGTGTATAACCCACTTTCTTCTGTTTGTTAGGATGAGTAAATTTCATGATAGATCTTGTTTATGGCAAATAGCGAACACATTTTTGAGGTTTTTAGAGTTGTTTATGTTTGAGATGTGGATGTCGTACACTTGAAAATGGGCAAGTAGACTGTTGCGATAATGTCTGTAGCTGCAGTAAGCAACAACTGTAGACGAGTTTTTTAAAAACAATCTGTGAAACTATTTTGAAATTTTAATAAAAGTACTCTACTGTAATTTTTTTTAATACTTTTATTCAGCATAGATGCATTAATTTGATCAAAAGTGACAGTAAAGACATTTATAATGATACAAAAGAAATCTATTTCAAATAAATACTGTTCTTTTAAACTTTCAATCAAAGAATCCTGAAAAAACATTAAGTGTGCAACGGTTTTCAACATTGATAATAATAAGGAATGTTACGTGAGCACCAAATCAGCGAATTGGAATAATTCCTGAAGGATCATGTGACGCTGAGTTCATCTTTGCAGGCACAGAAATAAATTACATTTTAAAATATATTAAAGAGAAAACATTTATTTTAAATATTAATAATATTTGAAAATGTTGCGTTTCTACGGCACATAAGAGCTGAACATAAGAGACTCATTTTAAAAACATACCTAACCAAACTTTTGAATGGTAGTGTGTTTTTAATTATTTAATAATAATAGCAAATATATTTTTATTGTCTAACCCTTCTCTTTAAATGACTTTTTTTTGTTCCTGAATAAATTATTGAATGATTAAGTAGCCCTAATAGCGACCGTTAGCATTTAGCTAACTGTTAGCATGTTAGCAGTTGTAGTGACTGTAAGCATATTTAGTGCATAGTATTGACTGTTATGATGAATATCTACAGCTGTTACAAATCTGTAGATTTACTAGTGACTGCTGATAAGTTGGTGAAGTAGCAACTGTTAGCATATTAAACTGTAGTAGTAACTGTTACAAAAAGTATCTGACTCTTAAACCATCAGTAATTATCTGGAGCTGTTGAAAGGTTTTGGTGTTATCCTTTTTATCTTTTTTTGGTGGTTTGGTGTAGTGGTCTGCTTGAAAAGTGTTTGGTTTAAGCCCCAGTTCTCCCACTCCAACCCCAATCTAGTGCTTAAGTGAATTGTTTATCATACTGACTGATAGAAAGCCGATAGGAAGGGAAGGGAGAGATAGACTGAGGCTCTTGAGTGCGATTGTCTCTTTTATGCAGCGATGCCCTGCCTTTAATCAGATATCATCCCTTGAGGGTTTGTTATGTTAATGCAGACCTCTTCCTCCAGTAGTCTTCATTCTTCTACTGAGCAGAACATGTGCCAGACAAAAAAGAACACCAAAACAATACAAGAGAGAGTGATAGAAGAGAGAGAGGGAGGAATGAAGACCGGGGAGAGACGGGAGAGGGACATTGTTCATTTTCGCTTGTGCTATTTTTGCGAACACTGAAATGTCCCTTTTCTTGGAGATGTTTCAATGGCCCTTGGCAGAGATAGAGGATAAGAAGAAAACAAAAAGAGAAAGGCTTAGAGAGACACATGATGAACACAGTGCCCTCGGAAAACTCCTTCTCAGCACAGCAGGTGTGTGTCATGGTAATGTGCGTAAAGTACTCTTCTCATGTCTCTTTAACAAGGGGATCAATGTTTGACCACATTATGAGCAATATGGCTAAACTGCAGGATGACATCATCAAGATAAGCAGTTCTTCCAAAATCATGTCTAGAGTAGAGTCTAATTTTTCAGATTTCCTGAAAAGCTCTAATGTCAGACTCCTGACGGGGCAAAGCTCTGCAGACATCTATTTGAGTCCATGAGTGTAAAACACTTTTAACCAAGCTAATGGTGGCTGTTTAAAGATACACTGCATAATTTCTGCGCTACTAGCGACACCAAACGGAATTACAAAAACATTGTTCCGAACAGCATACTATATGTACTCTATACTGTGTGCACATTTTCTGTATGAATTGAATATATGGAAGAATCTCTTATTTAAATCCTGAATTGATAAAATTCTTTGATTTATATTTTATTATTTTTATATAACATTTTAAAAATAATGTTCTGAATGTTCTTACAATTTTTTTATATTTCAATATTATATCATATTTGTTTATATAGACATTTTTACTATATATATATACATACAGTATATATATATATATGTGTGTGTGTGTATATATATATATATATATATATATATATATATATATATATATATATATATATATATATATATATATATATATATATATATATATAATTATATGAAATTATAATACATTTAAAATTTGCCAAAACGCGCATTGCATGGTCAGACCTTCCGTTTCCAGTGTTTCCAGCATCTATTGTTAATATATATTTTCTAATCATTATTTGATAACATTTTCTTATTTGATTAACATTATATAAATAAACATTATATAAAAAACAAAAATAAGTGTTATTTTTTTCTTTTTCAATATCTGAATAACATTTGATAACGTGATAGTTTAATACATATTTACAAAAATATTATAATTACATTATTATTAATTTTTTATTCATAAGATGATAACTAGATGCATTGCCTACCACATGCAATGTAAAGTCTTCTGACAGTAATGTAGCATACTAAAAATTTCAATAATTTAACGTTTCATGATACCTATTTCACTTATTTTTTTTTTTTTAATGGTAGTCAATAAGTAGTTAGCTAGTTTTCAGAGTCCATTCAACAACTTCCTGTCGGCGCATCTCTATCTCTCTGAGAACACATTCTGCCCTCCTGCTACTTTTCCACTCTCTCCTCATTCTCCATAGAAACAAGGGACAGAGCAGAAGTGGGTCATGTTTTTCCCTCTCTCTGTCCTTCTTTTAAGGATCTGACTCGTTCCGTCCCTCTCTCCCATCAGCACCTCTGGATCTATCTTTGTCTCTTAGTTCGCAGCTCCCTTTGGGCAGACAGGACATGTAAAATCTGTAACAAATCAATTTACAGGCTGTATAATAGATTGAGTTTAACCCATTACTTTTTTTTCTCACTGTTTCCATGTGCTTTTCATCTATCATATGTGTGATAGAATAATCATGTCACGTCCTTCTCACAAACAACACGGATGCATTTCAAAGCCTCTTTCGACTTCTAGAAGTTTATTTTCCTGTAATGTGGCGGAACGACCCAAGACTTGTGCAGTTTGCTGAGATTATTTCCGCTTGTCCATGTTGTTTTGGCTCTTTGATCGCGTGTGTTGTGTCTGAAAATGAAAAGAGGAGGAGATTTCCCTTAAATTTGAGTCTGCAGTTCACAGAGATTAATTTATGATGTCATAAATAAGGAAATTGGCATCTGTTGCCGAGGCGATGAAGGTGGCAGGTGTGGCGTCTGTGGTGTATCAGACTGAGCGGTGGAGCTTGAGAGCCTAATTAGACATCGGGTACTTGTAATAAAAGAAACGGCCCCTAAAACTAAGCAAACTGAAATTGAGCGGTTACAGAAATGGAGATATGGTCGTAATTCTTCACATCTAGTGTTTTTGTAGTGTTTTTTTTAATCTTTTTGATATTGTTTTTAAGGGAGAGTGTCATAGGGCTTGATCTTTTCTGTGGATATTAGATTGCGAATGTTTAAAAGGTTTGCTCATGCTACGAAAGACCGACTGACCTTGTCTGAACTCTGCTGTTAGCATGTCCTTCCTTAACAGGTAAGAAAACAAAGTGCCTCTTTCAAATGACTCGCATTAAGTGATGGATATTGACATGCACAAACTCTAGACAGTCATAGCACTGTTTTAATGGTGAGTGTTTTAATAGTGTGTGTGTGTGTGTGTGTGTGGTAATGCGCTGAGATCATTTCCAGGCACTTCACTCATCTCGGCTCTTCTGAGGGCACGGTCGATAAAATCTGAGCCTGGGTTTCTTTCATCTCTTAGCCGACTGACCTGTATTTTCATCACCATCGGCAGAGATAACAAACACTTAACACTTAACCATCACCTTCAGACACCAATAATAACTATTTAAAGGAGCCATATTCTACATTTTAATATAAATGTAAAGAGGAGCAGATATTCTTAAAACTTGAGTCCGTATTCATATTCATAGAGATTATATTATGATGTCATAAAAAGCGCAAGTGGCATCTGTAGCCGTTGTGATGGAGGCGGCAGGTGTTGCGTTTGTGGTACGTAACTGTTAATGTATAAATATTAGGACCTAACTATCAAATATACCAACAACTTCAGTGTTCAGTCCCTTCATTAGTTTAAGGCATGTTCTGCTTCATTGGACAGATTGTACTTTTTGCCTCCATTGCATTCTGTGTGTAGTCGTTTAAGGGATGGTGGCCAAAATCCCTATCAAATTAACTCCATGGAGCACATGGTAAATGGAAATCTATTTCATCCAGCACTCAGAAATCCATCCCGGTTGAATCATTTGTAAGGCATCTCGGGTGAATCCTCATGGTGAGTCTGATCCAGCTCTGCTGTGCTGTAAGGATGCTGTGGAGCGTTTGCCAAGTCGTGAGGGAACAGAATGAAATCACACCCCGTGTCTTTCTCCCATGCTTTTTCTCATCCTTACATTTTTTCCTGCTGAAGCAGTTACACGGTGTTCTCCTATGTGAGCAAAAACACTATTTTTACTTGCTTGTGTTTGTTTTCTGTCACTGCTTTTCAATGTAAATGTCTTTCTCAGGATTTGTCCTTGTTCTGTGCCAGTTCTGTCAAGCATGCTTTGCATTCCTTTCAAACTTGAACTCAGGTTGATGAGCCCCAGTCCATTTGTTTTGAGATCTGAGCATGTATCTAAGATTGTGATTAGTGTGTGTGTGATCAGAGTGTGTGTGCTATCTACATGGGCGTTTTTGGGCCGATAGGGCAGCGCTCATATGCATGCGGATGATTCACAGATGATGTCACTCCGAAGAGCCTCAGGTCCTTGTAATTATTGTCAGTGTCCCACGTATGGCTCAGGAGTGTGTGTGTTTTAGAAACTAAACGACATGGATGACTTTGAATTAGACATGTTTTATTCCCTCGCTACAAAAGAGAGAGAAAGGGGGAGGATTAGGAGGAGAGGAAGTGAAAAATACAGAGGCAGGCAAGGAGGGCTATGTGTGTGTGTATGTGTATGTGTGTGTGTGTGGGAGGGTGGGTGCACATGTGAAAGTGTCTGACATAAACATTTGATCCTCTCTTGGTGCTTTTTCCTGCTCCTCATAAAAAAATAGTGAGCTGCAAAAAGAAGACTGATATTCTTCTGCTGGGTTAAAAGTTTTGCATTAAATTTCATGTCTCTCGTCATTTTCCATCTCCTGCTCTATATGACATACTTATAAATGATTCAGATTAGTGTTGTCCAATTAGTGTGTTAATTTTGTATGATGAATATGGAAACAATATATATTGACCATGCACTTTTTGTATATTTGCTCATTTATACTTGACTATACTATACTTGCCACAATAATGAATTATCATATTTCTTTTAAATGTATTTATTGATTTTTCTGTTTGATTTACTTATTGACTTTTTTGCATTTATGTTTTATAAAATATGGATATATTTGCTTAATTGCGATTTGTTCACTTAATTAATCTGCATATTATGTTATTAATTTATTTTTAAAAGTTAATCGATTGACAACCTTTATTCAAAAACAGCTTTATTGAAAGTGAAAATTGATAAAGGCTAGAAATGTTCTCTTGTCTTCATTTGCGACAACTGATCTGTCAATTTAATGTGTTAGTTTAATATGATTAATTCATTATGGCAACAAAATAATGTACCACTTTCTTTAAATGAGCTTAGCAAATATTGATATTTGTGAATTGCAGTAAGTCTGCATATTATGTAATTAATTAATTTAAACATTTTAATAGATTGACAAACTTAATTCAAAAACTGCTTTATTGAAAGTGAAATTGAAAAAGGCTAGAAATAAGCTGGTCTTTTGTCATTTGGGACATTACCCACTTATACTTCAGATTTTAAGATGCCAAATTCATATCAATCCTCTTTTCTTTTCCGAAGTCCAATTATAATTTTAGTTAAGAGCTTTTACACCAAGAACAGTTGTAATTAATCTATTAAATCAAGACTATTTTCCAACTTTTCTCTGACATTAAGAGTTAAACAGGCTGTATACCTTTTTATGCAGATTACTTCTGTCGTGATTGGCTAAACTCTTCGCATATTGAAGAGATTAAAGATTAACAACACCCACACCGCAACACTCATATAGGTTGGTATGTAAACATGCTGATCATATACATTATTTTGAATACTGAACAATGTTTTTGCTGCTTTTCTCAATCTATTTCCTTTTTTTCAGCTTAATAATCACAACAACACAAACAAAGGCTTATTCAGTAGCTGTATTCAGTCATCAGTGGCAGTAGTAGTATTTTCAAGTCTTTAGAGAGTAGAGAGTCTTCCCTTACATTCCCATGATATTCCTGCTGTATCTGGGATACGTGGTGCACACGCTCGGCCCTGAAGGCCCCTTTCGCTCAGCTGTGTTAAATGTTTGCTTTTTGTTGGGGACAATTGGTTGGGTTTAAAGTTTAATCCACTGTCCTGAATGAAAGCCCGATACGTGCAGGCTTGATGTGTTTTAAATGGGTGCAGATACACATTGTTTCTCTGGCACTGTGTTTGCTTAGCAGCGCTGGCTCGATATGTTCAAAAAGTCCATGGGGTGGAAGCTGTGCTGGGATTCAGATGCGAAAGGGGGAGAGAAGAAAGATGTTTATATGAAAGATTGCACAGATTTCTAAGAATAACGATATAGCTTCAGGTGAATTCATGATGTTGTTCTTTGATCATTTCCTGCTGATGGTGCTGCCTTCGAGTCGTCCTTGAGGAAGATCCTGAGATTTTGGTCAGAAATAAAACAGACGCGTTGGGAAATTTAATACTTCTTTCTCTGTTTTTCATTCCCTGTCAAAACACAGGAAGTCTTTTGTGCTAGTTCAACAAAAAGCAAAAGATTAGGTCTTGATAAGCGGCTGGATTTCAGATAAGTCGCTGCTCCGCAAACTAATTTGGTTTTGTTAACAGTTTTTGTTTGTGCATTCTTCCATGGACAGATCAGCATACTAAAATATTCTGACAGTGTTTCCTACACTGCTATTTACCAACACTACTGAATCTACAGCGCAAAACACTCTTTTTCTCAAATCACTCTTCTAACTCTTTTAATGATCCGGTCCTTTTTTAGTGAAACGGACGCAACGTGATCAGTGAAGTTTGGTTTCACAATGAATGACTCTTGTGAGCCGGTTATTTTTAGTGAATCAAATACATGCAATGCAATCAGTATACTCTGATTCCTGAACAAATGACTCTTATGGGCAGGATCTTTTGAGTGAATCAGACACATACAGGGCAACCAGTCTGGTCTGGTTAGAGAATGACTGACTCTTATCTCTTCTTTTTAGTGAATCAGACACATACAACACAACCAGTGTAGTCCAATTAGAGAATGAATGACTCTTATGAGCTGGTTCTTTTTAGTGAATCAAACATAGCTTACAACTAACTGTAAATCATTTTGACTGACTTGTTACTTTGACAAGGTTATGTTAACATTATACACATTATACATTTTGCACGTACTATTAAAAAAATAGTACCTCTAAAACACATTAAAGTCATTTAAAAGTCTGTAAAAACACAATAATAGTTGGACATATAATGTCATCATTTGGGAATGGAATTGCATATCTTTTTTCTCCACTAATATTTATTCCTTTCATGTACTAAAATAATTGTTAATGGAATCATTGATGAACCAGAACGGTTCAACTCTTTATTATTCCCATCCCTAATCATAAGGAATGTGTATTTCCCGGTAGCCTGGCTCCGCCCTCCTGCGTACTTCTGCTCAATTTTATTTCCCTTCAGTACTACGTCTGGGATTGTGGTGTATTCTTTGGTTTTCTCCGATCATTTTTTTGGCGGTCCAATCAGCGAACAGAGGGAGTGGCTGAGAACGATGACGTTGAGGTCGTGCGCTAGTTTGAGTTGTAGGGTTACTTCACGACCAAAGGTTAGCGATTGGTTATGGCAGATCCAGAGTGACTCTGGGCAGATCCAATAGTTTTAAACTTCAACAGAGTACCCGCCTACAAGGAAGTTAACGCTTGTCAATGAGTCCAGACTCTCTGTACAAATGAAATGTACGAGAGTCTGGTAGAACCAGGCTAATTTCCCGGTGCCAGCTTCAAGCTTTAGATGATGTGTGCTACTTTCAAGCCCTGATTTCCGAACGTTTAACCCCAGTTACATAAACTGAGCACCTGACAGAGAGCGCCGAGAAAATGTAGGTCATTCATCAGGGGTGGAGGCTTCAAAGATACAGAGAAATCACTGCAGCAGGTGAACATCTCCTTAGACGGTGAGAAAGTGTTTGTCTAAAACCTCACCGGCAGCACAGGGATCATGACATGCTCACAGAGCTGTGAAATAGAGTCGAGGAACACGGAGGAAACGTCAAGCACTGACAAGAAGAGCATCTTATATCCACTGAGTCCTTCTCTGAGGGTTTGTTGAAGGTCCGTTAAACCAGATGATGCTCAGTTATCAGCTATGGCAGAGAGTGGAAACTGTCAGTGGAAGAGCATGCCCGTTAATGAAAGATTAGCATATTTTAATAGGATTATGCTACATGTAGCACTGAAGTCCTGCTGTTAGAGCCCCCTGGTGGACGCTTTGCATATCACATGCACAGAAGACTTGTGCCTAGCATCTTTCTTGGTCTTTCCCATGTCCTCCTTTTCTGTATTTAGTTTGCAAATCATTCCACAGTTTTGACTGGTATTATTTACTATATCTCTATCATGCTTTTATATAGCATTTTTTTAAACTGTAACATTGTGTCCCTCTCAGTCTCTTGCTCATTTTCTCTCACCGGCAGACAGATGGAGAACCTCACAACAAACTGAGCTAAAGATATTTTCATTTATTTATGACTCACAGGGCATGTGTGTGAGCAGGTGTGGGTGTGTTCTTTTGAAACCTTATTGTTGGTTACAGCAGTCAGCAGAGTCCTCTGATCTGCCAAGCTTGGATTTTAAACCAAAATCTGTTGAAATCATTAGCTAGGCTTTAAGTATGTACAGATGCTGAGCGTGTGTCATCTAGAATGTGTTTAGCAATACATAAAATGTAAATAATACATTGATACAATGATTTGGGATATTTGTCTGATCAACGTCCTTTAAGAAATTGTTGATCTTTTACAGTTCCAATGTTTATGCTCACCAAAGCTGCATTTATTTGATCAAAAATGCAATAAAAAATGGTAATACTGTGAAATATTATTGCAGTTTAGAATAACTGTTTTCTATTTTAATATATTTTATTCCTGTGATGGCAAAGCTGAATTCCTCCAGTCTTCAGTGTCACATGATCATTGAGGAATCATTCTAATATGCTGATTTGTGCTCAAGAAACATTTAATATTATTATCAATGTGTAAAACAATCGTGCTGCTTAATATTTTTTGTGGGAACACTGTTACAACTTTCTAGAACTATCAACTTTCTTTCAAGAACAGAATTATTTAATGAGTAGAGAAAAAAAAGTGAAATATTTAATCAATTTATGAATCCTTGCTGGATATTTTTTATTTTTTTTTTATTAAATCCCCAAACTTTTGAACAGTAGTGTATTCACGTCACCATGCTTTATTTCAACTTAATTTGAATTCAGAATTCATTACTCAGCTCATGTGTGCCATCTACTCATGTGATATCTGTAAGACATCCCTTTTCTTTCCCAGTTCACTTAAGTTTGTTGTTAACAGATTAACTCATTCATGAAGTGTTTCGACTTGCTAAACTGATCACAGATAACGATAGTCTAACTTCAGTAGTCGTGTGTGTCTGTGTCTCTCTCAGAAAGCGTACTGTGGCCACTGCAGCGAGAGGATATGGGGACTGGGGCGTCAGGGATACAAGTGTATCAACTGCAAGCTTCTGGTCCATAAACGCTGTCACAAGCTCGTCTCACTGACCTGTCAAAGGCATATGGTGAGTCTTTTAGTCAGCTCTAAAAATATTCATCATCTGTCGGATGTCACTCTGAGTCTTAATTCAAAAGTCAGACTTGAAAGCATAAAGAAGTGAAAAAATTGACTTGCAAAATGTAAAAACATTTTTCTTGCGTTCGTCATTTCATTCAAGCACATCCTCTACTGTTTCATTGTAATGTTTTATTGACCATTTAAAAAAGAGTTTGCCTCTCTTGTCACTTCTCAAGAGTGTTGTTGGATTTTTAAACAGTGTTTCAAGATAGCCCTTGTGGAATTTGTCAGATGATAACACTGCCTTTGTCAGTATTGAATTGACCTGATTCTGTGCTTACTTAGAATGTCGAAATCATAGACTGAAAAACTGTAACATTAAACATCAAACATCTTCACAACACCACCTTCTGTTTCCACAGGGGTTTCTGCATGTCAGAAATTCAGTATGAAATTCAACATTGTACTCCTGATTTATTTACGTGACAGAAGACATCAGACCTCTGATTTCCTACATCCGATGTTTTTCGAACAGAACCCAAAACTGATGAGCTTTACAGTCTGACTTTATCCTCATTTTTCGTTATAGTTATTTCTCTCTCTCTATCTTTCTCTCAAAAGTTTGTCATCATTTCGCTGTTACACATTTATGGTCTTGAGTTTTGACTGAGAATACTTAACTATCTATCTATCTATCTGGTTAAAAAATGTCCTTTGTAATAGAATTGGAAACATTGCTATATGTGACCCTGGATCATAAAACCAGTCATAAGTCGCACGGGTATATTTGTGGCAATAGCCAACAATACAATGTATGGGTCAAAATTATCGTAAATATATAAAACATTTATTTTTGTGAGTGAATGCAGCAAAATCGCGAACATAAATGGACAATTTTAAAGGCGATTTTCCCAATGTTTCGATTTTTTTGCACCCTCAGATTCCAGATTTTCAAATGGTTGTATCTCGGCCAAATATCTGATATGAAATATCATATATTATTTATCCAGCTGTCATATGATGTATAAATCTCAATTTATAAAATTTACCCATGTGGTTTTGTGGTCCAGGGTCACATATTATTATTGTTATCTAATTATATATTATATTAATGTTTCAATAATATGTTAATAATAATAATAATAATTGTCTACTTGATTCATTTACTTTTTGTGGTCAAGATAGTTTAAAAAGTTTCAGAAACATTTCAAAATATGACATTTTGTGAAACAGTATTCAGTGGGAAATAATGTAGAACATGGAATAATTGTATCCGTTGTGTTTTAATTGGATTGTGAAGAGGCAAACTGTGACGTTGGTTAACGTTGGTTTTTTGTTTTGTCAACAGATAAGAAAATTCATTTCAGAGGTAGAGAAAGTTAATAGATTTTGATAAAAGATTATGAAAATCTCTTGCACTAGGGACCTTTATTAAGAAAGTAAATAGGTTTTGATTTCATGTTGGGATAAGTGAGATTCTGATTTGGAGTCTCAAAGAGGAGAGGGGAAAAAGACATTTGAAAAATACCTTGCCCGTATCATCTGTTTTTTCTGTGCAGGATCCAGTCATGCCATCACAGGAGCCGTTGGTAGATGATGATAAAAGTGGAGAGGAAGTGGAGCTCCCCCCTGAGGACCCTGAAGAAACAGACGCAAGTAGGTCTCCATCTCCACTGTGTGCATGTGTAAATGCTGTTTTTGTGGGGGTATTGGGGTCATTCTGTCCTCTATCTGTCAGAGGGCACTGCTGACTGTGGTAGGATACTGTAGTACATCAGGTGTGAGTAATGTCACATTGACCCAGTTGAGAGAGAGAGAGAGAGAGAGACATGCTCATCCCTCTGAGACAGTCCAGTCTGTGGCTCCCCCTGCTGGAATCTTATAAACATTTCTCTTGGTGATTTGTGAAGGGAAATTGTTCTTTTGAATTTGATTAATTTAAAGTGCCCCTATTGTGCTATTTTAAAGGTTCTTAATTTTGTTTTGGAGGTCTTCTACAATAGGTTTACAATTCATCCAAGGTCAAAAACACATGCAATTTCTCACAGTATACATTGCACATCACCTAATTTCTCAAAGAGAGCTTCAGTCTCTCTAAACCCCGCCTTTCCGAGAGCCTACTGTGCTCTGATTGGTCAGATGGCCCAGTCTTTTATGATTGGTCTACTTCTTACAGCACGTGTTGGAAACGAAACGCCCATTTCCATATCTGAATTTCAGCTCTGGAGGCTTCCTCGGTGCTTGCTCAGTGGTATCGAGGAACGATGGCGCCGTTTTTTTTCCGTATCAATTCTATTGTGAGTCCTTATCTTTTTGAAGTGCGTGCAAGGTTGATTCACAGCGCAGAAAACAGCGTCTTCTTGACATGTCGGCAACACGAACCAAACTCTTCCAGGCTTCAGCTACATCTACATCTACAGTGTATGAGGGCGGGTCAAAGTACACATCATTCGCGGGCAGCCAATGAAGACCATAGGCTGGCGCTGTACAAATTTGTTACATTGTTACGTAGGTATGTAACAGGAAGTAAGACAGGATATGCTGACGATTCGTTTCAGTTCAGTTCAGAATCGATTCTTTCTTTTAGGAGACAATAACTTTATCTGCTGTGCACTTTGACCTTTAAAACTTTACAGACATTTTACATTCACAACATGAGAGGTAATATTTAAAAAAAAAAGCATAATGGGGCACTTTACACTAATTTAAAAACTTTTTGAAGTGATTCAACTGTAAGGGGGAACTTTGTTTGGGGGTTAAACTGTAAGTTAGGTTTAGAACAAAAAACAACATTTTGATTTATTTAGTCTAATTCAAAACATACAATGTATTTTAGTGTAAAATGTTTTTTGGGAACTTTTCTGAGTGATGAATCGAACTAATCCTGTTCATTTACAAAAAAAATCCTGGCAGCTGTGGTTGCCAGAATAATTCTGTAAAAAATACAGTACAAATGTAAAGATATTTACAGAATAAAAACAGTATAAAACTGTAATTTGCAAATAAGAAAATTGCAATTTAAACCGGTAAATCCAACAATGCACACTGCTGCTAAAATCTATCTTGTGCCTTTAACACACACTGACAACCACCATGATAATGGAGGTGGTAAAAGAGCAAACTACATGAAATGTCCGGTTAACGTTTTTACGGGAACTTACTGTTAACCTATTAACATTTAGCGTTTTTACAATATTTTACAGTTAAAATTACACTATTTTTTTTTTTCATTTTTAACTGCTGCATAAAGCAATTCACTATAATGAAAATGATTAAACGTCCCAATCCCATTGCTGTGAAATTTAAAGGGAAAAAAGTCATTCTTTTCAATGTTAAAATACTTTCTCCTAATATATAGATTTATATAATAATAATAATAATTGCTGACAAGTATTATTATTTCTGAGTGATGCATACAACTAATTAATGAATCTTTTTTTTTTTACTACTGCATTGAAATGAACTGTCTGAAAGGACCAGTTCACGAATTAGACCAACTAATTCAAACTGCTGTGAAACTTAAATGGGAAATACAATTTTTTTTTTTTTTTTGAAAAACTTTATCCTATACTCTCTTAATATATAAATTTATAATATTATTAATTATTATTGTTATAGTGATTGGTGATAATTATTGTTATTTTGTGTGATGCAGCAAAATAATAGTAAAAAAAAAAAAGTTTTTCTAAATGAACCAATTGACTATAATGAATCAGACTTGCTTATCCAACTGCTGTGAACTTTAGGAAACAGTGTAAAAACAAAACTGCAATCGTAAGTTCAAAAAGACAAAATATATAGAATATTGGAAAAAGAAAGATTCAATGAATAACACTGCAGAACAAAAATGTAAAGGACAAGACAATAATAAGAAAGTCTCTCTTTCTCTGTCTCTCAGTTCCAGTCCCTTTCTTAGCACACAACCGGAAAGTGGAGAAAGCTGAAGATGACACAGAGGTAAGACGCAGCTCATAACTGATTATCCCAAATTTCCACGAGGTTTCATTCGCTAATAATCATATACAAATGCTCTTACTCACATTCTTTATATCTGCTGTTTAAAGGAACACATGTAACATGAAACCTCACTGTATGTCTGCAGCATTTTTGAGTTTGTCCAAGAGAAATGTTCTAACAGTTTGGACAAAAGGTTTCCGCTGTGTGTGCACACAGGATCTGAAGGCGGTGGTGGACGGGATCGAGGGGATTCAGATCTCTCAGTGTCTCGGCCTGGGGGACTTTGACATGATCCGGGTCATCGGGAGGGGCAGTTACGCCAAAGTGCTGCTTGTCCGACTCAAGAAGAACGAACAGATTTACGCCATGAAGGTGGTGAAGAAAGAGCTGGTCCATGATGATGAGGTAACAGCCTGTGTTGTCATGCTGATGAGACTTCTTCAGTTTTATCATGGTGTGTCAGTGTCCTCACAGATCTGGGAAAATGCAGGACGTTCTCCTATAGTTTGGACGTGTGATTGTTGTGTAATTGACACCAGTAGGTGGTGCTGTGGGATCGTGCTCGTTTTAAATTCCTGGCACTTTGTTCTTATTGTTTATCAGACTGTTTGCATGTGAATTATATATTTTTTTCTTGTGTCCGCATGATATTTTTAGGAGTCAAATGAAGCTCATCAATGAGAATGGCATTTAAATAATTAAATAAATACAATAAAATAAAATATAAAAGGAAACTTCTGCAAATAATAAGAGAAATAAATAAAAAATTACTATTTTGGAAAGATAGCTAATTTATATAATGGTCATAAGAGTTGGATTATCATTATATGCATCAATTCAGTTTTAAAAGCAGCCTGGTTACACCCACATTCAATTTTCTGAGAAAAGATATTGCTTTGTTTTGTATATTTAGATTCTTGGTGATTAATTTCACTTTGAAATATGTTAGAATTTATATCATATATTAAACGTTTTATATAGTTGAGTAGGCTATATATAGTTTTTTATTGTAATGCACTAAGAAATGTAATTTAATTTATTTATTTAATTACATTATCGTTCAAAAGTTTGGGGTCAGTGAATTTTTAAAATACATTTAAAAAAACACTTTTAAACTTCTTCTATAAAACGATTTAAAGTTCTATTCATCAAAGAATCCTGAAAAAAAAGTATTGCGGTTTCCACAAAAATAACTGATTTCAACATTGATGATAATAAGAAATATTAAATCCAGCAAACCAGGATATTAGAATGACTTCTGATGGGTCATGTGACACTAAAGACTGGACTAATGATGCTGAAAATGTAGTTTTACATCACAGGATTACATTACATTTTAAAATATATTAAAACAGAAAAGAGTTGTTTTAAATTGCAATTATATTTCACAATATTACTGTTTTTCTGTATATTTGATTAAATAAATGCAGCCATAATTAAGATAAGAGACTTCTTTCAAAAATCTAAAAAAATCTTTTAGACCCCAAACTTTTGAATATGAGTGTATTTATTGAATATAGCCTTTAAATGCAGTGGGATTTGACTTTATTCTAAAAAGCACAATATAACATTGAGAGACTTTTTTGTTTTGTTTGTAAAATCAAAGAGAAACCGAGTTTCTGTGCACTATAGCATTAGCGATATCTCTTTCTTTCTCTCCCTGTAATGAAACCTGATATGTGTGAACAGGCATCAAATAGAAAGACAAACTGAACTCTACAGCTATTCATCACAATGTAAACTCTGTACAGTCAAAGCTATTGTGTCTTTGTAAACTTGGCTCGCTCAGGAACATAAAGCCACATGGCTGTCAGCTAACGCACATGAATGAAGTTCACGAAGAGCAGAGGTCCTTCCAGAATGACAGAGACATGCAGTTGAACTCTGAATATGCACAAACAATGTAATTGCTTCCTGGAAGGCAGGCGTTCCTTCAAGGAATGTGTTCTCCTTTTCTTATACTAAACTGGTACATGTGTGTTCTGTGTATGTTGTGCAGTCACACTTATTAAGGCTTAGTGAGGCAATTTAATGATGCACTTGGTTTGGCATTTTATGCAACAAATTGCAGTTTGACATGATGTACTTAAGCAATAACATATGTGCTATATTGTAAATATAGTCACATAAAGTATTGTTCAACCCCTTAAACTTTGACTACATTCACAATATGGATCCCTGCTGGTTCTAAAAAAAAGTCTTAAATTCAGTTAAATCAAACTTAAGGTCATAAAATGTCTCAAATGGTATAACAGAAGTCTTACTTATCATTTTAAGAGGTCTGAAGAGGTTTTGTGGACTGGAATACAGGAATCGGATTATTAACTTTCAAAAGGTCACGATGGAGTTAAATAAGTGTGAGCGATGCATGTTTAAAGTCAAAACGTGGTGCTGCTGCACAACAATAACCTTTTTATTGCCTTTCTTTAAACACACTATTATCCTATCAGCATAATCCAATTCGTATGTATACTATTGATATATTAATATACTAATTTCAGTGCATAAGTATATATTGAATAAAATGTCTCGAGTATTTTAAACTTGCAGTTACCCTGTTTTGCTAATATTCTGTTCTTGATGAATGTTAAGTAAAAGAATCTGGGATATATGATTTATTCTGAGATTGTATGAGCTTACTATGTATGGGAATAATGTATTAATTTTATTTGTGCAGGTCTTAAAAAGGTCGTACATTTAAAGTCTTTTGCTTCTACAAAGGCGTTACAAAAAAAATAAATATTACAAGTAAACTATGGATAATAGTTTTTTCTCTATGGATACTGTGCAGTAATATACGTATAATACACCATAGCTATTGGTCAAACATGTGTTTTGCATCATAACTGCTACTATTGTGTTTATTTTAGTTTGGCTAGACTGCTGTATTGACCTGTCAGCATCCAGGACTGGAACTATCCGTTTTCTAGTTAAAATTATTTTAGACAACATTTTTCAAATTTTTGTCTGATTATCATATATGCATTTATGCACCTCATATGAATTGAGAGAGATTTATGCATGAATTAACTGCAGACTATTAAAGTGGTTAAAAATTAAAAACGCTAAAAAACTTAGAAAAATGCTGACTAGTCACAGTACTTAAAATACACTTCCCTATAATACATTCATATTAATTTTAGCTTAAAATCCTGATGATGAACAACATTAATGAATTAATTAATGCCCATGTTATTTGTCGATTACAAAAAGGTTTATTATAGTTAACCAAAATTAAAAAGTAAAAAATTTCATTTATTAAAATGAACATTAACTGAATAGTTAATAGTATAAAAAACAGAAACATATTTTATTTCAGTTAGTTGTCAAAGCAACATTTCTCATTTTTGTTTAGTTTAACTTGATGTAGTAAAATAACTCAAACTAAAAGTGAAATAAGTAATGATAAAAAAAATATATAGACATAAAAAAACTGATAAAAACAACAACATTTACTAAAATAAATAATAGTATCTCAATGATAATAAAATAATGCATTATACTGGGAACATACTATGTTCGAGGTCAGAGGTCAGTGTTATTTGACAAGACAAATATTTATGTTCTCAATAGGCTGATAGCAGAACGATTGGCTATTCCATTGAGGGGAGAAAGATGGTAAGATAGAGAAAGAAAACAAAGAAAGATGGAGAAATGTAGGAAGAGAGAAAATTAACATACAGTATATCATCTGTTTCTCTTCATGTCTTTATGCTGACACTGCTTTTCTGTAATCTGTTTTCCACTCGTCCAGGAAATTAAATTGTTCTGGTTTTGGAAATCAGACTGTGTGTGTGTGTGTGTGTGCGTGGATAATGTTTTGCCTACATTGTGGGGCCAAAAGTCCCATGAGGAAAAGCACATAACTTATTAAATATGCTAATTAAAAAAAAATTAAAAATCCATACAAGTGTCTGTTAGTGTTAAAGGGATACTCCACTTTTTTGGAAATAGGCTCATTTTACAACTCCCCCAGAGTTAAACAGTTGAGTTTTACCGTTTTCGAATCCATTCAGCCGATCTCCGGGTCTGGCAGTACCACTTTTAGCGTAGCTTAGCATAGATCATTGAATCGGACAGGACCATTAGCTTCTCTCTCAAAAAAAATGACCAAAGAGTTGCGATATTTTTCCTATTTAAAACTTGATTCTTCTGTAGTTACATCGTGTACTAAGACCAACAGAAAATGAAAAGTTGTGATTTTCTTGGCTGATATGGCTAGGAACTATACTCTCATTCCTGCGTAATAATCAAGAAACTTTGCTGCCGTACCATGAGTGCAGCAGGCGTAATGATATGACGCAGCGCCTGAAAATAGGTCTAATAGGTTAGACAAACTTAGTCCCGGTCACGTTGGAAGTTACCGAGCTGGGGACTATTTTCAGGCGCTGTGTCATATCATTACGCCTGCTGCACCCATGGTACGGCAGCAAAGTTTCTTGATTATTACGCAGGAATGAGAGTATAGTTCCTAGCCATATCAGCCTAGAAAATCGCAACTTTTCATTTTCCGTTGGTCTTAGTACACGATGTAACTACAGAAGAATCAAGTTTTAAATAGGAAAAATATCGAAACTCTTTGGTCATTTTTTTGAGAGAGATGCTAATGGTCCTGTCCGATTCATTGATCTATGCTAAGCTATGCTAAAAGTGGTACCGCCAGACCCGGAGATCGGCTGAATGGATTCGAAAACGGTAAAACTCAACTGTTTAACTCTGGGGGAGTTGTAAAATGAGCCTATTTCCAAAAAAAGTGGAGTATCCCTTTAAGTATAAGGTCAGGGGATAGAAAACATCATTAGCTTGGTTTTAAAACAGTATTCGCCAATGAAAACGTCCAGACATGATAGAAAAACAAAGTGTTTGTTTGGGCTGAGATGTCTCATCTCACCCTTAGCCTCTCAAAAGACGTTCATTGTCATTTTTCAACTTTAGTTATTGAGTAACAGACGTTCTCCGGAGTTCTTTGAGCTGGTTACAAATATTGCTTAATGTTAAAGTGTTGACAGAACAAAAATACTTGACTTTATCAACACATCACTGAGCCGTGTCTTCACACCCAGAGACATTCTCAATACAGATGTTTTGTAACATCCTGTCTGGACGGTTCTGTGAAACGAAAGTGTAATCTTGCTTCTGTTCTGACAGATAGAAAATGAGTGTTAGGTGTACATTTGAAAGATACTGTACAATATATACCTTTAATGGCTTATCTTGTGATTTATTTACATGTCTGTTTCTCTTTTCTCTGTTGTCTTTCCTTTCTGCACTTTTTAAAGAAGAAGAGAAAGGTGCTTTTCTTCTTTTAAATCTGAGATTTGACTCCCCAAAGTGACAGCATGCAATAGTGCCAAGTGTTTTCCGTTGTTAAACGATCAATAGATGAGGTTTTTCTCAGAAAACACAGGCTTGTTTTTTTCTTTATCCTGAAATAGTCCCCCAGTAGAGGCGGTGAAACATAATGTCCTCTCCTCTAATTCTTAGAAAGCAGTGAAACAGATTCCTGTCATGATCATTTGCAGTTCATTATTCATGATAAGGCAAATGTCTCTCTCTCTCTCTCTCTCTCTCTCTCTCTTTTTTTTTTCCTGGTATAGGACATTGACTGGGTCCAGACAGAGAAACATGTGTTTGAACAAGCATCGACCAATCCATTCTTAGTGGGACTTCACTCTTGCTTTCAGACAGAAAGCCGGTAAGAGGAGAATGTATTTCATTCACCAAAGCTTTCTGTAATAGCACACTTAAAATAAGAAATCTTCGCCACGAGAAAGTCTTAAAATGTGTAACAATAAATCACAATGGACGTTTTTGTTAAACTATGGTTGCATTCACAAAAGCGTTTGAGATTGACAACGGTGTTTTTTCACAGATTTGCCATTAAAATTGCACATAAAACTGCAGGTATGAGCGGATCAAATAATGTCTGTATGAACAGGAAACCAGTCAATGGTGATAGCCATGTTTACAGCCTGTAACCATGGCAACAGATAATGATAGTAAATATTGTGTCTTTTCTTCTGAGCTATTTTGGGCATTTTGGAACAATCCTGCTGTCTTCATTCCCTCTGAAATGCAGCCAAAGCTTTTTTCTTTCTCTTCCACCGAAACTCAACAGGATTTTTTTCTTCTTCTAGCTGTTCATCTGCACAATATCACTATTTACTGCTGTTTTTCATAACTTGAGAGGTTGACAGTACTAACAATAGTGAGAAATTACTCACAAGTTTTGTAAATCAACTGGAAAATTTAAGGTCTCTGTTATAGAACATGGTTGTCAATCTTTTCATGACCAAACGTAGTGTGAACGTACAGTGTAGCCAGTATATCTCTCACATACAGCACATCTGAAACAAAAACTATAAAGAAATGATGAATGTCTCCTTCTCTCCGTTCAGGCTGTTTCTAGTGATTGAGTATGTGAATGGAGGAGATCTTATGTTCCATATGCAGAGGCAGCGGAAGCTTCCAGAGGAACATGCCAGGTATGTGCAATAAAAAAAAAAAAAAGATTGATTGATTTTATATTTTTCATTTAGATTAGGCCTAATTTTATGTGGGATAGGATGGATGGATGAATGAGAAAAGTAACAATGAGTTCCAATGAAGTAGTTCACTAGATGAAAAATTATCAACTGGTGGTTTGCTAGGCAAAAAATGGGTTGCAGGTCTGTTCAGCAGCAACTATAAATATATAGATAATACCATATAGACTAAAGGCCCATTCACACCAAGGACAATAATTATAAAGATAACGATTAAGATTTAGAGCCCTATCTTGCACCCAGCGCAATTGACTCGCATGTATCATTCCTATTCTGCACCCGACACACAGCGGACTTTTCCCTCCACAGACGCACGTCGGTAAATTAGGGAATGAACTTGCGCTCCCGGGGGCGGTTCAGCGAAAAGAGGAGGCGTGTTCCAGTGCAAACGTTCCTTGGTGCTATTTTGCAGTTTCAGAAAACAATTCCGCCACAGACCAGGAAAAACCTAGTCTAAAGTCAGTGGCGCATTATTCAGATGCTATTTTAAGGGCGCATGCTTGGCTATAATGTAGTGTGTGCACAACGCGCATTCACTTTGCTTCTCTCATCTACACAGATAATTTGGCTGTGTTTCTCCCATCCCCATACAATGTCACTTCTCTGTCTTTTACGGTCTTGACGAGAACGTCGGTCTCCTCGGCTGTGAACCGCTCCTGGCGTGCGCCTGGCAAATCCGCCATTATAATAGCAATCCGCCATGGAACAAGCGCGACTGCTCTTAATGGTAATGTGAGATGACGCTCTGATTGGTTTATTGCACGTTACGCCCAAACCACACCTATGTGTAATGTAGCTACTTCAGACCAACCCATTTTAGATTTGCGTCGGGTGCAAGAGTCATTTATCCCGCCGGTATAATAGCAACAACGCCCGAGATCCGCCCACAAAGTTACTTGCGTTTCAGATCATTAAAATAGGGCCCATAGTGCTAAAAATCGTTCTCAATATTAAAGAACAGCAGAGTTCACACCACAGCTATAACGATAATGGCACAGAGAAACGATATTGTTGGAATCAATATGGCAGTGCAAAAAGTTTCACATAAACAACATACAAATAAAGAACTAAAAATCTAACAAAACATGCACAGGTTTCCTTTTAAATTGGTCCATAAGAGATTTTTAAAAACTTTTAAAGAGGGGAGTGCTTCTAACATTATTATACTCTGCTGTTCGTTCCATAACCAGGGAGCATAAAAAGAGAATTTAAAGTTATCGTTTATGGTGTGAACGGCCCTTAATAGTAGTTATGATAGCAAAATAAATGGACACTACTGTTCAAATGTTTGGGGTCGGTATACGATTTTTTATGCATTTGAAATGTAATGTTTTAGTCTCTTATTCTTATCAAGGCTGCATTATTTGTTCAGAAATACAGGGAAAATATTTTTGTTTCGTATGATTCAAATAGAAAATTTTAGGCTCATGGCATTCATCATCGCAGATTGTCTTCAACAACACGATTCATCTGTGTAGTTTTATTAACTTGAAATTGTCCGTGCTAATGATTGAACTAAAGCCACTGCCTTGGTTTGAATGCAGATCTCATACACTTCTGTTAGGCTATATTACTCTGTTAGATGATGTGAATCCTGTTACAGCGACTGATCTGAGCGCTGCTGAAATGCCCCCTTTCACACGTCTGATAAACTGAGATCAAACGCAGGCTAATTATTTGAGTCAAGCTCACCCCGACCAGTCCTATCAATATGCGTCCGGCACACCACACATATGCAAATCCACATGCTAATTACGAGTAATGAGCCTAAATATTCATGAGTTGCTCCTAAAGGTCTCACGAGCCTTTGCTGATCGCCGACATGAAGCACACGATTCAGAGTGCCAGACGTGAAACCTGATCGGAAATGTCACCGCTCATTTTTTCCTACTTTGAACACCTTCTTTCTTTTTTTTTTCTTTCTTTTTTCTAACTTTAGACAGGGTTGAGACAGTTAGACACACAGCTCCTGCTTGGGAAAGGCTAAAAAAAAAATTATATACATGTTTATCTAATGTTCTGTCAATTTCACAAATATATTGACTTTACATTATATTGACAGTTGCTTTTTTCCTTATATGCGATATTGTGCTGGGTAGCCCACTGTGAAATGTCATTGGTCAACATCCCAATCTACTTAACTGAACACTAAAGTGTAAAAAAAAACATTCCACTGTTTTTTTGCTAGTATTCAATGCTAATTTCAAGAAATTGCTTGTCACTGGACGCTTGTCACATCGCTAATGGTCATACAGGTAAAGGAGGCTAAAGGACTGATTATTATACACATTTATTGTACAGATTATAGTACCTCAGCATTGATTCTGATTGGTTGACACATGGTCTCAAATGTATTAATATAAAGCCTTGTACACTACTATTTAAAAGTTTGGGGTCAGTAAGATTTTTTTTGTTTTTAAAGAAATTATTACTTTTATTCAGCAAAGATACAATAAATTTATCAAAAGTGACAGTAAAGACAATTCTAATCTTACAAAAGATTTCTATTTTAAATAAACGTCATTCTTTTGAACATTATATTCATTAAAGAATCAGGATAAAAATATATCACAGAATTACCTCAAAATATTAAGCAGCCCAACTGGTAATACATATAATAATAAGAAATATTTCTTGAGCAGCAAATCAGCATATTAGAATGATTTCTGAAGGATCATGTGACTAAAAACTAGAGTAATGATGCTGAAAATTCAGCTTTCCATCACAAGAATAAATTACGTTTTAAATATATTTATTCAAATAGAAAACAGTTATTTACAATTGTAATAATATTTCACAATTGTACTGTTTTTACTATATTCTTTTATCAAATAAATGCAGTCTTGATAATTAATATTAACAAATCTTACCGACCCTTAACTTTTGAACGGTTGTGTGTTAAATGTGGAAATCAACAATTCATCTTCAATTAGTCCTCATCTGTATGTTTTAAAATGACGAGTCTTACCACTGACTTATTTTTTCCTGTTTCCTGCAGATTTTATGCTGCTGAAATTTGCATCGCTCTTAATTTTCTGCATGAGAAGGGCATTATTTACCGGGATTTAAAACTGGACAATGTACTATTGGACCAGGATGGCCATATCAAACTTACAGACTATGGCATGTGCAAGGTAGAACCTGATACCAATCACAAATAGAAGTAGCCATATATGTATCTTTCAATAAGTCCAAAAAATACTGTTAAAATCAGGGTAGAGCTCATACCAGATTTTGTTTCAGGAGGGAATCAGACCAGGTGACACCACCAGCACATTCTGTGGGACGCCCAACTACATCGCCCCAGAGATCCTGAGGGGTGAGGATTACGGTAGGTGTGACTACATGAATCCATACATCCCCTGCTGTCAATACTGCACAATCCTAAGTAACATAGTAAAATGTATATATTTAGTGTTATGTGAATCCCTACTGATAAAGATTGAACTCTTCTTTTTCTGTGTCTCAGGGTTTAGTGTAGACTGGTGGGCCCTGGGCGTGCTCATGTTTGAAATGATGGCAGGTCGATCTCCCTTCGACATCATCACTGACAATCCTGACATGAACACAGAGGAATATCTCTTCCAAGGTGACTACTTGTGAATTCAACGTTTAGTTTAATTCAATAGTTCAGTGTAAACCATGTATTACGGAAGTTTTATTTATTCGCCAAAGCCAATTTTTATTTCCATTTGGCGCTTGTTGGGTGTTAATTTTGGACCTACTCACAGTTTTTTCAGTGATGCAATGATATATATATATATATATATATATATATATATATATATATATATATATATATATATATATATATATATATATATATATATATATATATAAAATTTATTTTACAATGTCCTTGTTACACATGTTGTATGTAGTTACTATAGTAATCACTATAATTTGTGCATAATTACATGTAACTAACCTTACTAAACTTACCTAATCCTTAACCCTATAGTTAGTACATGTAGTTAATTATTATGACTCTACTAAGTAACGCGGACACCTTAAAATAAAGTGTAACCAAATCTCTTCATCTTTTCCCCCCAAATTATAGATGGTATGTTCAATTGGAGTGAAATGGACAAATTTTGAAGAATTTTATTTTATTTTGTTGGTAACACTTTTTGATTGTCTACTTTAGACATTCTACTAAACATAAGTAACTTGGCAACTATTCAACTTATTCTACTAACCCAAACTCTTATCATTTTACTACTGTCTACTAATACTCTATTGAGAGTTAGTTGACATGTAGTTGCAAACTCACTTAGTAGAATGTCTAAAGTGGACCATCACAATAAAGTGTAACCATTTTTTTCCCATAAATCATTACTATTGGTCACCCTTTACATCTGTTTGTGGTTTTGCAAGTATCCAAGCAAAGAAAAGTATTAAAAAGAGCTTGTGACTAAACCTTGTATCTCCATTGAATCCTCAAACTGTTGGTAAAACGTCATAACTCCACCCACCTCTATCATGAATGAAGTGCACACACAGTTTGGACCGTCTCTGCTTGTTGCATATATATATAATTTTTTATGTATTTGAAGAGAGTAGAAGATGTCTTAGTCATCGATAGATGCATTTGTCATCGAGTCATAGCCAATACGGTCTTAAATAGTCTGTATCTAGCACTTATTTTTTAATAACATGAGATTTTGCTGAGTGCCCACATAGCTACCGAAAATGTTATAACATGTACGTTGATGAAAACGCAATGCGATGCGCTTGCTGCCTCAGGCCGTTGACGGACAAAACACATATGTCCGAAATTCCCTTAAATTCGCAGGTCCATTTCATCTTTATTTTGGTAAAATTTTAATAATATAATGACAGATTCAAGTTTTGACCATATATAAAGCCACTTATAAAGCCAAATATTTTAAAAAATACTGTGTTTTTTTTCCATTTCCTTGAAAGTAGTGTTTTTGGAGACATATCCGCCCGACAGCGATGATATGTTCATATGTATTGCTGAGCCCTTCACGGCATGTGTGCCATTCCTTAACGAGACATTCTTTCACCCCCCCTTTCCTCGCCTCCCTTCCATCTCCAGAGCAGAGAGTGTGTGGTCATCTGCTTCCCTGTCTGTTTTCTGGTGCTCCAGCCATGAGGGCAGCGTGCTCCTGGATCACTCCCGTTCATACAGACACACACAACATGAACCTGGATCTCTCTCCACAACCGGAACTCCGTTCCCCCAATCCAAACCTCAGTTCGTCCATATGCTGCAGCGTCGTCCCGGTCCAACCTCCCCCCGGCCCTACACGGCGCTCCGCCGCCCACCCAGGAGCAGGGCAGATGCTGCCACCGCCGAGCCAACACTTTAGCCGCTTTCGGGCCGCCGTCCAAACCGCGTCACAGCAGCAGGGCAGAGCCCCTGCAAGACCTAAATCCCTTTAGCTTTTCATTTGGAAAAGAAAACAAACAGGGGATGTGGCATTCAGAGAGGGGAAAGATAAACGCTCGTCTGCACTCCGTCTTTGAGAGAGAGATGAAATTTAACAGGCTTTACTTCTGGACGGTTGCCCAAGATACGCAACTGTAAAAGAAATCCAAAAATGCTGGGATGAGACGTATTAAAAAGACATTTTTTTAAAACTTTTTGTGGGGTGTTTTAAATCCACTTAACACCGCGACAGAATTTTATGAATTTACAGAAATAAACATGGAGCAGGGAGGAATCTTTTGAGTCTTTGATTGAATATCTAAGGGCTTATTCAGGCGTCTGTAGTGTGTGGGTGTATGAGCGAGAGATTTTGTGTGTGTGGGTTAAAGCCTGTCTCTCTCTCTGACACTGCCGCACAACACGACGGGCATACTCTGCAAGAATGACTCATACTCTTTTATCTTCTGTCTTTTTCCCCTCTCTCTTTCAGTAATTTTGGAGAAGCCGATACGGATTCCCAGGTCATTGTCTGTCAAGGCTGCGAGTGTGCTGAAAGGTTTTCTGAACAAGGTGAGAACAGAATGTACTTGGTACGTGAACGAACACTGGAGAGTGCAATACAGCTGTCATGTTTTTGCAAAACACAAGGAGATGAGAAAGAGGTTATACGGAACAATCCCATTCAGTAAAATTATATTATTAGTGCTATTGAATAAACCAGTAGTGCATGTGCCTGCACCAAGTAAAGTGCTGTGATTTAAAAAGTTCTGTAAAAACAGTTCAACATTTCATGAACTCCAAGGTCATGATTCTATCGAAGCCATATTGTAAGTCAGTGTGATTTCAACTTCATTAAAAAAAAAAAAAAAAAACGTTTACATACTGATTGCAATGAAAATAACATTAGCTATAGCATCAACAGAAATAAATTGATATTTGAAGTATTGTAATATTTTACCTATTCTGTTTTATATTCTGTATATTTTGTAAAATATTTCACGTAATATTTGTATAAAAATTCTGTTAGTTAAGTCAGTGGTACGCTTCATTCTTTCTATTCGAATAAATAACCTATTCGAATAAATAAATATATATAAAACTCTTTACAATAAGGTTTCATTAGTTAACTACATTAGTTAACATGAACTAAGAATGAACTGCACTTCTACAGCATTTATTAAATCTTAATGTTAATTTCAACATTTACTAATACATTAATAAAATCAAAAGTTGTATTTGTTAACATTAGTTAATGCACCATGAAGTTACATGAACAAACAATAAACAGCTGTATTTGTATTAACTAACGTTAACAAAGATGAACAAATACAATAAAAAATGTATTGCTCATGGTTAGTTCTTGTTAGGTAATGCATTAACTAACGTTAACAAATGAAACCTTATTCTAAAGTGTTGCAACAGTATGTGTGTATATGAAGGTATGTATAATATATTTTTATTATTATAATGAAAATACATTTTTATTATATTTGTATATTATTATGTACTATAAATAATGTATTCTAAAGACTACAAAAGACAGTACTGGTATTGGCCAGACTGATTCAATTACATCTTCAAATTATTTTCGTAATGAGTAGTTTCTTCTTTTTCTGCTGAAAACTTGATCACTATTACGCTCCATTACACAAGAAAAATGGATGAGAAACAAACAGGCTCTTAGGGAAAAAAATGGCATAATTCATGAACATTGCACACTGAGGTTTATAAATGAGGGTCTTAACTCTACACAAAGTGCACACAGTTTGCCTCTGATTGAGCAAATATATGTGCTATAATTAGGAGGGTCATCATCCTCCAGATGAAACTGATCTCTTGAGGGTGCGCACACTTCTTTTCGTTTGCCTGTGTAGCGTGTCTGTTGATTAAATCTATGAATAATGAAGCGTTTTCCTTTAATCGTCAAGACAAATTGCGTTTATTGAAGCTCTGGGGTTCCTCAAACTCAACAGCAGCCTGTAATCAGTGTTATCAGCCCTCTTAGCCACTGCCTGATTCATTGGGATTAAATGAGCCAAGATCAGTGCAGCGAGTCGCTCCAAGACCCCTGAATCCTCATCTAAAATCTCAGAGCACAAGATAACGTATGCACTAGTGAATGTGTTTTGGGTTAAACTCCAGTCTTCTGAAATAAAGAGGACATGAAATTAGGTTTCATGTTTTTGAAGTTCTCTATTTCAAGTCTGGCTTTTGTTAGGTGTGTTATTAATAGGGTGTGTGTTCTGTTCAGGACCCGAAAGAGAGGCTGGGATGCCAAGTTCAGACCGGATTCACAGACATCAAGGCTCATACGTTCTTCAGAAGCATAGACTGGGACCAGGTAGGCTTTTTGTCACTTTTTAATATATGGAGAGACTGCTTAAGCACTAATGGAAGTTGCTCGGCTGGCTCTGATATCTTTACTCTTTTTTTTTCCTCCGTCTAAAATTAGTGTCATCAAACGTAGTGTCAATTTTTCAAGGGTTGTTTGGTATTTCCTTTCGGGTAGTGTGTTATATAGTTGTTTGTGAATATAAAAGGTCTGAAACATTTTAAAGATCAAAGTGCGCGATATTGGAGTTATTGTCTCCCAAAAGAACGAACCGATTCCGAACTGCCTGAAACAAGTCATCAATAATTCCAGTCTTTCTTCCTGTACAAACCCATGTAGGTTTGTAACAAATTTGCACAATGCCAGCCTATGGTCTGCCCGTGAACAACGTTTACTTTGGCCCACCCTAAAACACTGCAGTTTTAGCTGAAGCGTGAACGAGTTTGGTTTGTGTTCTCAACATGTCGAAAAGATGTGTTTTAAGCACAAATCCACTTGCATGCACTTCCAGAGGATGAGAATGAGGGCTCGAATTGATAGAGAATTGGACTGACGCCATCATTACTGTTTGTATCACTGTGTATACAAGTGCTGAGGAAGCGTCCAGAGCTGAAATTCAGAAATGGACATTTTGTTTCCGGCACGTGCTGTAATCGGTAGATCAATCACATCAGACTGGGCCATCTGACCAATCAGAGCAGGTTTAGAGAGACCAGACTGTTTAGAGAAGAACAATAATGCTGAAATGTATGTTAGGAGAAACTTTGTAAATCTATTGTAGGGAGACCTCCAAAACAAAATTAGGAACCTTTAATATAACATATCAAGGGTACTTTTAAAAAAAAAGTTGCAATGGGAGTTATCCCAGAGGATCTGGTTTAAAGTACTGACCAAAACCCAGACTGAATCAGCTTTAACAACAACAGTTGAAAATACTACTATTTGAGACTGTTTAAGCAAGGTTTATAGCAGTTGTTTATGAACTACACTTTTGGAAGAGGGGATGTAGTGTGTGGTCAGTGTGATAGGTGGGTGTTATCCTCCGTACAAGCAGCAGAAATGAAAGAGAATATCAAATGAGATTCAGCCTTTGCTGAAGCGGCACAAGGTTTAAGGGGGGATGTTAATTGGTCTGGTATAAATGATGCACACAATGCTGAAACATGAAAGTCAGTGAGAGAGCATACAATATTCAGGAATTGCAGAGAGAGCGTGTGTGTGTGTAATGAATGAATTAGTATGTCTAAGAGGAAGACTTTAGGCGCAATACAGAGAGGTAGAGATAGTTCCACGCAGAATCTGCACCTGTTGAATTCTGAAGGTATTTTTTAAGATTTCCATAGAATTTACACTCCCATCATGCATGTTGTAAAAAAATCAGGTAAATTAGGTAATTAATTACGCAATGTTAGATTTTTATTCTATTATTATTATTTTATTTTTGTCAACATGATATCAAATTAGACCCAGTTTGCTTTCTAAATCCATGTGCATGTTGTTCCAAAGAAGAGGAAGAAAAAGCTTGTCTTTGTAATATATATTTGTAATATATCTAACCACCTGGCTACATTCTGGTCTGTAATGGCCTTTTTCAAGTTCCAGTCAGTGCTCAATGGATAAAACCAAGTCCGGTCTACATTTTTATTTAATCGAATATCATGATACGCATTACAGAAGTAAAATGGGAAAAATATTCCATGTTGATTTTGAATTTGTTTAGGGTACGAATTAGAGGGATTGTGGGGTTGTGACCCACCTAATTAAGGCTTGAACCCTCCCAAAGGAAGTTGTAACGAAAGGATGGCGGTTTTTAAAGGTATATATTCTTTATATGCAGTATATTTAGAATATTTGTCAGCGCTTTCAAATTTTTTAGATACCATAAACGTTAACAAAACAAAAATATTCATCACTTTATTATAGATTTTAGGTCACTATAAATCACAAATGTGTCACCAAATCTTTAGTATTCATCCATGCATATGCTTCATTTTTATTAATTTATTTATTATTTTATTATCTTCCGATGAAATGACTTATCTCTGGTGACGTATGCTGGACATCTCTTATAATTTTCTCTGCATAAACCACGCCCCTTTCTTACATCAACAACCGATGGATTGAGCCAAGACCCCACCCTACATAGTTTTTTAATATTCAATCAATAATTCGCCAATAATGCGTCACAATGTGGAAGATCTTTACAGATATGGAAAATCAGCGCAGAGAGTCTGAAAACAGCATGCAGATTCAGTCTGGGTCATAAAAACTGCAGAGGCAGCAAATTAGCTCTTTCCCCACTATATCATCTCATACTTGCCTCAGAGACACTGTACTTGTACTGTACATCTACACATAACTGAGTCCTCAGCCAGGCGTTCAGCTGCGATCTGTCGCGTTTTGTTAGCTGTAATTGCGGTTAGCGTTGGCTGGTCGTGTCCACCGTGTATTTCCTGATGTGCACTCAGAAATTCAGCAACGTGGAAAGGAAATTATGCGCTCTAGAGTTCTGTCACTAACGCACCATGCTTCAGCTGCTGGGATTTTCTGCCACTTTACCAGCGTAATGGATGAGTTTGGACACACAGACTCGCACACAACCCCCTGAGCTCCGCTAATAAACGGGGTTGCGCTACACTTGTTGTTAATTGCTCATGAATGAATGAAGACATTGATTCGATGCTCAACTGAAAGCACGTAGCCTGTCTAAACTATTTCTGTCTACACTGATAGACCCTTTTCAAGTGGATATTGTCGCTGCTGTGCTTCTTTGCAGTGTGGTGTTTCTTTCAGTTTGACCTTGCCATTGCAGAAATATTTCTATTCATCTTTCTTTTTATGATTGATCGTACACGTGTGTGTCTGGCGCCTGCCTGTGATGAGTCAGGAGAAACTTGTCTTTCAGCTTTACCAGATGCCATATACAGGTGTTTCTTTAATTATGAGTGCATTTCATCTTTTCAAGAAAGAAACTTTTTTTAAAAACACACATTTATTAAATGTCCTGCAGTTGATCTACATATATCATAGGACAATGCTGTCATTTATGTAATTTTTTTAACCAACAAATAAAAAAATTGAATAAAATTGCGAATTAATTTGTCTTTTCATAGCTAGCATTTTATGTATCTAACTTACACACCTTTACCTCTATACCTTTTATTTTTCTTGTATGCTCAACTAACACTATTTAGCTAAATTGGTCACACTTTTTCACACTTCACAAAATATTTTGAAATATTTATTATTAAAGTTAATTTAATAATTTATTATTTAACTAATTGTATTAAATGAATTATTTGTATTTTATTTCGAATTATTTTTAATAAATATAAAAGTCTGAGTTTAACTGGTTTTCAAAATATAATAATTGTATGATGAATTTTCATGTTTTAGGATTAAAGATTGTAGTAATCCTTTATATTAATTATACGGCCTATAATATATTAAAGTATTTTCACAACAAAAGTTATTTTATTTTAGCTACTTTTCAAAGGATGAAGGAGTGTTGTTAATTTTCCAAGAGTTTTAATGTAACCTTCGTATATATAAAAAAAAGTAAAAATGCCTGTTATTGAATAATCACCCATATTCTAGCTGTTTACGGAGAGTGTTGTGACTATTTTGAAAACGGCAGAGAGAAATAACGTGGAAATTTGAAATATATATAGGAAAAAGTCATGGAGTGCAGATTAGTGAAATGAGCGAAGCTTCAGTGTTGCTTTAGGGACTGTGATTTAGACAGTGAGAGACAGAGGGGGTGAAAGAGACGGTGTGAGGCAGATTGCAAAAGATGGAGTGAGAAAGGCTTGAATGAGGAGAGGGAAATGATTTTAGACAGCGAGAGACAAAGTGGGAGAGAGTGAGAAAAGGAGAGAGAGATAAATGAGAAGAGGGAGTTGGACTGAGACGGTGAGAGACAGTGACTGAGAGCGAGCTGAATGAGAAAGCAGGGGGTAGACTGAGCGCTGGTGTAAAAGCTCGTCTCCGCTCAGACAGATCCTCTTCACACCGTCTGCAGTGTTGGGCCCTGGAGGAGAGACGCCAGCATGTAAAGACAGATTTAGCAGGGGAGGCTGAACAGGAAGTCCACA
This sequence comes from Scardinius erythrophthalmus, assembly GCF_964197995.2. Classification (NCBI taxonomy): domain Eukaryota; kingdom Metazoa; phylum Chordata; class Actinopteri; order Cypriniformes; family Leuciscidae; genus Scardinius; species Scardinius erythrophthalmus. The sequence continues at coordinate 9,999,125 of NC_138240.1, read as the reverse complement.
TCTGAGACACTAGAGTTTTGGACCTGGTGCATGTAGAACCTCGAGTGGGGAGAAATTGGTATCTATGAGCTCTCTGTTCTTTGTTTTTGCTGAGACTTGTTTGAATTTGACGGCCCATTTGGCAACATAAACAGTATATATACTGGATAATGGGGTCCAAAAGTGTGTTTGTTTGGAACTTTTTCATCAAAAACAGCTACGTTTGAATGCTTTTTGTAACCAGATGGTGTACTGTAGTTACAACACCTACCAGTCCAGCTAACTGGATTATGCTATCCATCTGAACCTTGTGCGCTTGATGACACCACACATCACGAGCCAGGTTTAGAAAAGTCTCACTTTTCACAGTGCAAATCAGAGGCTCCACATGTACATTCAATTAGCTTGTGCCTTCCTCAAGTTGGAGACAGAAAATACTACAGACGTCCATTTGAGATTGGGTGAGAGCACGATGAATGCGTTAACGTTTTACACAGTCGCTGGATCAGTGTTTGTGTGTGTGTGTAACAGAGCAATTGTGATTCCTCTTTCACCTTTCACGCTGTGTGTGTGTGTATCCTCTGTGATTGTTTATTTACATACTTTTTCTGAACTGTCCGTACATGTATATATTCAGACTGCAAATTGAAATACATAAATATAGCACAAAATTGATTGATGCATTGATTGATTGATTTATTGATGCATAAATTCACTTGTAGCATTTAAAATGTATTTTTGCGGCATATATATTTATATATATATATATATAGAGAGAGAGAGAGAGAGAGAGAGAGAGAGATAGATAGATAGATAGATAGATAGATAGATAGATAGATAGATAGATAGATAGATAGATAGATAGATAGATAGATAGATAGATAGATAGATAGATAGATAGATAGATAGATAGATAGATAGATAGATAGATAGATAGATAGATAGATAGATAGATTTATAGATTTATTTATATATTTATATACACTCTAGACAAATTTGTCTGGTTTTCTCACGATTCCACAGTACTCCAGCATAGATAATCATCTTGTATGTGGATTTCCTGTTTTCTTATCCACAGCTGCAGTGAAATCAAGGTCTTTTCTAATGTTTGTAGAAGGACACAACTGTAAATCAGAGTCATTGTTTAGTCTTAAAAGATTAAGTCTTGAAAGCATTTTATTCAAATTGGCTCAATTAAATTAATCATTGTAATTCAGACCTTGTTTCCTTTTTTCTTTTCTTTAAGTGGTGAATAGAAAGAAACAAGCTTTTCTCTATTATTCTAGAACACAGACACAGTCAGAACAGCCATGGCTCGCTGTCACGGAGATCAGGCAGTGATTTTGTGTGTGTGTGTGTGTGTGTGTGTGTGTGTGTGTGTGTGTGTGTGTGTGTGTGTGTGTGTGTGTGTGTGTGTGTGTGTGTGTGTGTGTGTGTGTGTGTGTGTGTGTGTGTGTGCGCGTGTGATTTTTATTTCAGCCAGCTTTGCCACTGCAGCAGATGTATGTGTATGTGCTTGAGATGGGTAGTTACAGGTGTTTTTGTTGTTGTTCTCCACTGGGTTAATCCTTTTCTGTATCTTTTTTTTTTAAGTGAAGTGAAAGTCAAGGCTATTTAGGACCCCATTGATTTATTTTGTATGTTCACATTCTTCAAAAAATGTGTTCTGCAAAAAAAAAGAAAGAAACTCATACAGGTTTGGAATGAGACTTTGGCCCTGTTCTTGTTGTTTTTGTCTCTGATGACCAGAATCGTGAAAAAATCGCATTTGCATTACAAATTCAACGGGGTCAAATGCATTTCAGATTCAAAAATGTGTTAGTCCGTGATCAGATCACCATGCATGGGTGCATTTTTGCCATTTTTAATGAAAACATGCTAATGCCAGGTGTCAAGGGAGCCATAGTGTCCGATTTCAATCAGCACCATGTCATCCTAGCAGATTACCAGTGAGTTTACGTTCATTTTTTTCTCGGAGAGGATGATGCCAGACCCCGACAGAGAGAGTGAGAGAACGGCGGGAAGCGAGAACTAGCGAAGGATCTGTGTGGGAATAATCCCCTCCCACACATCAGTGAGAAGAGTCTCTGTGCATCTGGATGGGTGTGCGCGTGTAATTGGTTTTCTGCTACAGAGACGAGCGTTAGCATGTTCCGCCAGGCAGGTTGCAGCCAACTGCGTCACGCCTGCCTCTCTGGAGTCAATGGCCTCGGGAATAAAAAACACGCACACATGGCGGCTGGGCACCAATTAACATCTCTTTTTCCCCTGTGTGCCATCTTTAACTCTCTGCTATGTCTCTCTCCACTTTTGTTTTGCCATTACACTGAAATCCACGCATATGCAAAAGCAGAATGTATTGCTCTTGGGAAAGAGTAGGATGACATACACAACAGATCTATAGTTTTTGAAAGTCTCTTATGCTCATCATAGTTGCATTTATTCAGTTAAAACAATTATATTGTGAAATATTATTACAATTTAAAATGTTCGATTTTAATATAGTTTAAAATGTAATTTATTCCTGTGATGGCAAAGCAGAATTTTCAGTATCATTACATCATATCTTATCCTTCAAAAATCATTCTAATAGGCTGATTTGTGCTCAAGAATTTTTTATCAATGTTAAAAAAAGTTGTGTTTCTTGAAATTCTTGTGGAAACAGATACTTTTTCCGGGATTCATTCTTTTGTATCATTATACATTTCTTTTTTGTCACCTCTTTTGATCTATATAATATGTCTTTGCTAAATGAAAGTATTAATTTCTTTAAAAAAATAACATTGCTGACCTCATTGAACGGTAGTGTATATATCGAAGAAGGGCAGGAAATGATTTGGAAACTAAGAGAACAGAAGAAATGCTACAGCCTAGTAACTGCATAGAAACCACTCAGAATATTCCGGCTCACTACTCACAGTTCTTTAATAAATGTAAAAATCTATTTGCGGCCATTTGACAGACCGACACAAGAGACATTAAGCTGGACTCATGAATTAGACTCAATAGAGAGAGTGATATAGTAATGAAAGGAGAGAAGAAGGGCCATCTGTTCCAGTTTGTGCAGATCGGCGTGGAGTGGAACACAGCAGGATCATGTCCTCAAAAACACACAGAGAACGTTAGCGAGGAAAAAGAGTCCAACATGTGAAAACAAACCTTATCTGACCCATAGTGTTGACGTCCAGAGAATCGGTCTGTTCTGACAAGTGCTTAACATCAAACCTCAGTCTACAATTAATACTGTGGTCCATATTTTTTCCTCCATTACTCCTCTCCTTATCCCACTCCACTTTTTTGTCTTTATTCTCTTTTATTAAATACTTCAGAACTCTCACACAAGGGCCATTTTTGGTTTGTTTCAGAGTGTTTTAATGCCGGAAGTAATGGAATATTAGTGGCCTTGTGAGAACAAACAAAAATGGCTTTGTCTCTTTTTTTGTGTTTTTACTTGAACGTGGATGTCACAGTGGAATCTCATACACATTGGCACATGTGATCTGGTCCAACTTTATAAAAAAAAAAAATTCATATGGGGCCCTATTTTAACGATCTGAAACGCAAGTGTCAAAGCGCAAGTAACTTTGTGGGTGGGTCTTGGCGCTGTTTCTATTTTCCCGGCGGGATAAATGACTCTTGCGCAAGGCGCAAATCTAAAATGGGTTGGTCTGAAGTAGCTTCATTATTCATAGGTGTGGTTTGGGCGTAACGTGAAATAAACCAATCAGAGCGTCATCTCACATTCCCTTTAAGAGCAGACGCACTTTTTCTAAAGCGGATTCCTATTATAACGGCGGATTTGCCAGGCGCTCGCCAGGAGCGGTTCACAGCCGAGGAGAGCAACGCTCTCGTCAGGGACGTTGGGGATGGAGAAACACACCCAAATTAACTTCGGTTAAAAAGGCGTATGATAATTTGGGTAAATGTGTAAGCTAGATGTATGCTTTTATAATAAATTGTCTATCTATCTATCTCCTTTTTTTGCCTCCTTTTTTGCGCTGAACCGCCCAGGGAGCGCAAGTTCATTCCCTAGTTTAGCGACGTGCTTCTGTGGAGGGAAAAGCGCGCTTTGCGCGGGTGCAAAATAGGAATGATACATGCGTCGGTGTACAAAGTCAATTGCGCTGGGTGCAAGATAGGGCCCATGAACTTCTTGGCTGGACATTGTCAGGCAACGTTATGCTCCCTTCCAAGATGGAGGAGTCGAGAGAAATTTTGTCTAGAAATTGTATCTTGTATTTCATTCAATACCAAAAAGTATCAATAAAAACTTTAATTCTAATTTAAAATGTACTCGTTTCGTTTAATTTAATTTTGTGCCACACCAGAAATTGCGGTGCAGAACTTTTCCGTGAACAGTTCTTAACACAACTGTGTGTAGAATATAAAGAACCTTTTGTGGAATGGAAAGGTTCCATTGATGTTACAGGTTCTTCATGGAACCATAGATGCCAATAAAGAACATTTATTTTTAAGAATATATAGAGTCTTTTCTTATCATGTTGCTAAACTAACCACATGATACACTAAAGGATTCGATAGTACACAGTTCAGTGCATGCTGTCTTAAAAGGTACCTACCTATTAAGGGCTCAGTAAGGATTTATTTCTCCTGGCTCGATTAGGCCAGTAGTTCAGATGTTTTCTTGCCATAGTTGGCATAACTTACATAACTTGCCAGCTAGCGCCAGCATTTTTGGTCATTTTCACAAAAGTTTCATGACCTCTAGAATATTTTGTTGTATGAATATCTGAAGATGCAATATACCTCAAGAAAGAACATACATTCTGCTTTTAATACAACATGCCTGTTTTATTCTAGTTACATGCATTCTTTATTTATCAACAAGCTTTAAAAAAAAAAGCTCAATTTTAAGCCAAAAGCGCCGAAGATCGTGTTTTTGTCAAAGACTACGTCTGGATGGGGTTCAGAACGAGTAGTTCGAGTCCATCAACACCCCCAAAGCTTGCACAGTCAAATAGCTCGTCTTGGGTCGACATTTCGTTCTGTAACATTAGACAGATTTGATTTATATGCGGTTTCATTTAGATGATCGCATAATATTACATATGCATCTGCTTACATATGCTATCGCTTGTTTCTGCTACTTCTTCACATCTCTTTTAATCTGAAGATTCTGTACTCTTTTAGAAGATGCGTAATAGCGCCCCCTACTGTATAACAGTGAAAACACAGAAAGCAGGAAAATCCCATCAGTTGCGGGGAAAGAGTTAAGTGGCCTGAAACTTTTTCACACTCAGCCTGGGCCATTGGACTTTCCTCACTGTTGAACTCTGCAATTTAGACAGCAAGGCAGCTCACTAGATTCCTTTTTTGGTGTTTTGGGGTGGGGAGGATAGAAGATAATCAAATAGTCTTGTCTGATCCAGGGTCTTGATATTGTAATGTTGGAGTGGATTCTGTACTAATCGATCATTTTCTCTGTTTTCTCTTCTAGCTGGAACAGAAGCAGGTGACGCCACCGTTCAAACCTCAGATCACAGACGACTACGGTTTAGAAAACTTTGACACGCAGTTCACCAACGAACCCGTGCAGCTAACACCAGACGACGAGTAAGTATTAAAAAATGTTATGCTTGGCTGAAGGGCATTTCATTACCACAAATGATCAGTAAAGATCGATGACAGAAGAATCACTCCACCTGTTTTCCAA
>NC_138240.1:9948472-9988472 GCF_964197995.2 Scardinius erythrophthalmus | reverse complement strand
CATTTCGCACGGGTATATTTGTGGCAATATCCAACAATACATTGTATGGGTCAAAATTATTGATTTTTCTTTTATGCCAAAAATCATTAGGATATTACGTAAAGATCATGTTCCATGAAGATATTTAGTCAATTTCCTACCGTAAATATATAAAATATTTATTTCTGTGAGTGGATGCAGCACAATCGTGAACATAAATGGACAACGTTAAAAGCGATTTTCTCAATGTTTCCAGATTTACAAATAGGTGTATATCGGCCAAATATTGTCTCATCCTAACAAACCATACATCAATGGAAAGCTTATTTATTCAGCTTTCAAGTGATGTATAAATCTCAATTTCATAAAATTGACCCATGTGACTGGTTTTGTGGTCCAGGGTCACAAATGTTTAGGGTAAGTTCTTAATATTTTTAAAGAAGTCACTTATGCTCACCAAGGTTGCATTTATTTGATAAAAAATACTGTAAAAACTGTAATACTGTGAAATTAAATTAAATTTTAAAATAGCTGTTTTTCTATTTTTAATATATTTTACAATGTAATTAATTTCTATGATTTTCAGCAGCCATTAATCCAGTCTTCAGTTTTCACATGATTCTTGAGAAATGATTCTAATATGCTGATTTGGTGCTCAAGAAACATTTATTATTATTATTATCAATGTTCAAATCAGTTGTGCTGCTTAATATTTTTTGTGGGAGCATTAATACATTTTTCCAGGATTCATTCTTAAATAGAAAGTTTCAAAAGAACAGTATTTATTTAGAAATAGAAATCTTTGCAGCATTATAAATATCTTTACTGACACTTTAATTTCTCTCTCTCTCTCTCTTTCTCTTTTAAAAAAACATCTTACTGACGCCAAACTTTTGAATGGTAGTATATAATCCCCAAGAAAGCACTTTTATTGTACATTTTTTATTTAATGTTGTTGGAAAATAGCTCTATTTTTTCCAATTCAATCTATTGTTGAACAAACAGAAATATTAAACATCACAGCTGTATTTAATCACACTGGAAATAGAAGGTCAAATTGGACACAACTTCAAAATACTCTTCTCGACAATGTTTGAAACTTTGTATTGTTGGCTCTTCTCGCATTATTGCCTCCTTAGGGGGAATCTCTTTGGTGAATTCCTCATTTGTAAGTCACTTTAGATAAAAGTGTCTGCTAAATGAATAAAAGATGTGATGCCAGCAACTAGTTCTTCCTGCAATGCTTTTTAGCACCTATCGGATATTCAAGTTGTCCAAAAACTACACCTCCTGCACTTTAGCTTTCCATTTTTTTCACATTCTTTGTTTTAAGCCACAGTGCGGGGCATGTACAGTTGAATTGTAGCTCGGTCAATAATAATGTTGGTTTCTCTCCTCAGGGATGTGATAAAGAGAATAGACCAGTCTGAATTTGAGGGATTTGAGTACATTAATCCTCTGCTGCTCTCCGCTGAAGAAACCATATGAGGGAAGAACAATACGGCCGATGTTTCTCTGCCTGCGGCTCCATGAGACTTCTACAGCTGAGTTTAACTCAGACTATGTGTTCACAGAGAAGAACTTTTCCTTCAAACTGCGTTAAAGACAAAAAGCAACACTAAGACTTCAAGTTTTGGACCCTCCCCGAGTTATTTTAGGATTACACTGGAAGAAGAACGACTGGAGGAACTTCAGAAAACAAACTCAGAACTATTCCCCATATTTCAGCTGTTGATTGTCTTCCTGCTTTCCCAGCGTCCTCTTTAATTTCGACACCCATGTTTGTGTGAATGTGCGCGCACTGTTGCCTGGGACTCAAGTTAGCTCCATCGATGTGTGCCTGCGTCCTTCAGAGACTACATTTCCCATCAACCCTAGCTGAATATGACAGTTCTAACTTAATGTGCACTTTTTATTTTCTGTTCGACTTTTCTTTTTTTAAATCTCTTGAATCTTGTATGAGGTGCGTCCTCAAGCGAAACAAGAATGTATAATGTTTAAAGGTAAATGTTGTATTATAGTGTAGGTAGCCAATCGAAGAATTTATGATGCCTTCTATGATGCAAAGTGGCACATTTTAATTCATGACCATGATGGTTTCCTAAACAGTGGGTAGCTGTGCTTCAAACCACATGCTTTTAAACACCCGTGTTGATTTTACTGAGTAAATGGGAGATAAAATGTGTTTTTTTGAAGAAGTGCCTCAAAGATCCAAAATTCACCATGCTCCAAACTGCTCTGAACTCCATGTTTGATCGGAGTTGATTTTCCAATGCACCATCCAATGTGAAATGTGAGCTGCAGGTGTTTTATTGTTTTGTTTTGCTTTTTTATACTTAACATAAACACTGATACGTATGTTGAAACCAAGACATGAAGGTTAGACACTGAATAATCACAAAGCCCAAATACATCAGACTGCCAGTAATATTACCAGCCTAGGCTCAGTGGAAAAATCTGCCTCTACTTACATTTTTGCATAACTCCAAAAACAGTTTCCAGCTGAAATGAACACTAGTGGCAGTAAAACACCAACAACTTTCATTCATTTCACACAAATTATAATTACAGTGGCAGGTTATTGATTAATAAAGACTTATTTTCTAGCAGTTCCTTGCACAACACTATGTTACGACCTGAAAACACTTTTACCATAGTGCATGATTTGTAAACTAACACATTTTGACGCTTGCATCACATAATCAGCTCCAAATGGCTATTCTGATGTAGTAAACTTGCTTGCTCACCTGGTACAGAATTGCGTATGCGATGGATGTGGAGTGTCCTGGGAAACACGAGTCAAGATAAAAGAGCTCAAAGACGCGTAGAAGCAAGCTAAAATTACGGTTGTTAGTGCATGTGCTACGTTATTTTCAAACGCAACAGAGCATTAACCTTTTTGCTTCTCTCACCAGACGTTTTATTCCCGTACTGCCTCGATATTTAGAACAACCGACATAATAAAACCTTGCCAAACTCACATTCATCTGTCTCTGATAAAACTGAAATCACTTTTAGCACCACTCATTTTTGCATAAATATTGCCACAGGCATGATTTTCCAATGAGCCTAGGTTTAATATTACAGTAGCGTTCTTTACAACTGCACACTACATTACTCAAATGGCTGCTCCTCACTCTGATAAGAGGGTCTTGTGTTGTTGTGCTCATGTGATCTGTCGACGTGCTGTTGAGATGTTGTGGAGGGCGAGAGAACACAAACAAGGGGTTTGTACATCACGTCTCTGGTGTGATGTGGTTGTAAAATTGTGCAACAGTGATGTGAATCTCAGATGACCTCAAAGCATGGCGGAACTGTGCCCAAATTCAACCCATTACAACACTCAATATAAGACACAATTAGCTCAGAATGCTAATTTTATGACCGGCTATGTTCGGAATAGAATTCTAGCCTACTACTTGTGGTATATTATGTATTCCACTATTTTTACTAATAGTAGGTGGTCGATAAACATCAGTATGCTACACTGTCACATGGTATCTTGTGATGTTGCATATAAGCAACTTATTTCATAATCTACTATCGATTTTGTGTCAAAATGCTCAATTATAAGCCAAAAGAAAAAGAGATGGAAATTGAAGGTCATGTTGTGAGCATTGCATTCTGGGATGCAATATTCTGCGCTGTGTGTGTCTTGGCAAATGTAGGAGATCATCTGGGTATGCCATGCATACTGTGCACAGTATACATACTGCAAAGCTAGTGAGAGTGATCATGTTAGCATGCTATTCCGAACATAGTCGTACACTCCTCACTTTTCCACTAGGGAAACACAACTAAAGCACCAGGCTTTCAATTTCACTTCAAAACATAATTTCCCTTTAAAGAATAAAAACAGCCAATCACAGGCTAGCTTGTCTAATTAATCCCTCACAGTGATAAAAGTATGGTGTTATTAAGCAACTAGATACGTTTTCTATCTTCTGTTGCATTTGATCTCCCAAGTTTGGGGTTTTTTATTTCCCTCTTTTCCTGAAGAGTGAAGACGACACTCTTAGATGTGAATGCTTTGAAGAAATCAGACCTGTATGAAGAATTGCTGCCATGTTAACAGGATTAATTAGCTGCTTTTGTGTCAGACAGTGGTGAGATTAGCAGACGGGCTAAGAACAAAGAGCGGCCCAGGAGATAACAAGCGTGACGAACGTAACGATAACGAGGCAGAGAGCAAAGCCAGATTACCCCACCATGTTTTCAGCTCTCTAATGAAAAGCTGGTACAGAAACAGCCACAAAATTTCCACTCTTTATGAATGATAAATGGATTGTTTATGACAGGAACTTCAGGTGAATGCAAACTGCCAACAAGTGGCATTCAAGTATAGTTTGATAGGGCCATCGCTGGTGCAAATTTTCAGGTTTTTAACACAACGATGGCCCTACATTTGACTTTAAATTGTCATTTTCATTCCTGTAAACCGATGATTATTCTTACAAGCTGTTTGAGAACAGGTACTATGGTGTATTACAAAGTAATAAACAATCTTCATCAACTTAATTTTCCACCAGCTCAATCTAATGTACAGAATCCACATGAAACAGTCAGATTTATGATTGTCCTTTGTTTTGGTTGTATTCATGTTTATATTTGAACTGGAATGAGTTTAGCATAATTGTAAATATCTGTAATTTAACCCTTAAACATTTTCACAAAAAGAGAGAAATAAATCTGTTTCTGCACCATTATAAGAGATCTCTGAATCCAGTGTCCCAACAGCTAGTCTCAAACTCAGAGCCCGAGACTGCAATAAAATACAAGTTCCTGTCCCCCATTTTTAAGCAAGAAACTTCCGTTATTTATCAACCTGCCAAATACAAAAGCCGTCGCAAACTGTTTTCTGCTTTTCTTTCTTTTACGGTTCTTTCCATATGTTGAGTCCAAAGCAAAATGACGCTCTTATCAATGTGCTACAGGGGAATACTTTTATATTTGAAGTGTTTGTTTTATAAATTATTGTAAATGAAAGCTCCAGTAGAGTTTCTGTGGGCTGAGGGTGGGAGAGCGAGAGAGATGTGAACATGTCTTTGGTTTTCTGAAGTTAAAGTCTTAAGCATCTTAGATAACAACTGTAAATCAGTAAATGTTCATTGTAATGACTTCACATTTCCTGTCTCATGATTTCTGGGTGTGGAGAAGAAAAAAAGAAAAACAACATTGGTCTGTGAGAGAACACTGTCTTTATTGCATAATGCATATTTTTCTATCATGTTTTGTAAGAAATACTTAACAGGTCCTCTGGTTACAGTAATCAAAATATTAAAGTAATATTTTGCAAGCACATGCAACATAAAGCTACTAAGGAAAACACAGGTATCCAAAAATAATAGAATTTCATTTTCATCACCAAATAATATCGTCATGCATCTCTGATAAACATTGCGCAAGATGACCATCACATTCCATTTGGGTGAACCTGAAAGAACAGAGAACACATACAAGTTTTATAATAATAGTGAACAGCACAAAAAAGTACACGCACATTAACTAAAAATAAAGCAATGCCGGTTCCAGTAATCTGTGGTTTGTAAACCCAAAAATGGTGCTAACGCAAGACCATTTCTTTCTTGCACAATGAGCAGTTTTGGAAACAAAATGAGATTTTTTAGTCATAAGTTATTGATCCCTCACTGTCTTTCAAAAACAATTTGGGAATAAAACATGTTGATGTAAGTTTTGGACTGCAGAAAAGCTGTTTACAATGTAGCTGATCCCCTGATATCATTTCTCTGGAAACACTTCAATAATTTACAATTCTCTTGGTATCCAACAGTTCTTAACATGAATTTGCTTTGAAAACATTAACATTGACAAAACTCTGTCAGAACGCAATTGAAGATACTCATTTTGGTAACACTTTACAACAAGGTCTCATTTGCTGCTGTAAAATGAAATTCCAGGACTTTTCAAGCACTACTTTTTTTGGTTTTCAAGGGCTACAATCAGAGATCTCACTTATCAAAACAATATCTTTATTATATTTTAGGGATGCACCGATTGGGAAATTCTGGGCCGATACCGATACCGATGTTTAACATAACAACTTGGCCGATGGCCGATGCCGATGTTTTTTCTTTTTGTTATTTATTCCTTCTTTTGTGCCACTGAAACATACAAGTCTTTCGGCTCTTGATCACACTATCCTAGAATGAGCACAAATTCAATCAGACCAAGCAATTTATGAAACAAAAAAAACCTTTAATGTCACTTTCTGGTTGACAGTTATAACCTTATTTATAAGTTCTTTTTCAGTTGTTATGAGGAGCAATATGAGAGAGAAATTTGGTAATCATTGTCTGACCCAACAAAAAAAACATTATAATATTCATTTTATTTTTCGTGTTCGCATTTATGAGGGAAAAAACACGGGTGAATGTTCATATTAAATTTTAAACGCGCACGCGCTCTTCTGCGAGAGAGAGAGCGCGCCCTCACTCACTATTCAGAGCGGTCAAGCTTCCCCGTACTTTTTGACAAGCGTCCTTGACAGGGAGGCCAGAGCTTCTTTGCAGCTCAAGTCGGCGGCGGTGTGTACAGTTAACGCTCTATCTGTTGACGGCGCTGAGGGGAAAAGCTCCCGCCACTGGAAGAAGCGGTCGCCGCCCATTTGTGTCCTCCTGCGCACCCATCAAAGCCGTGCAGAACGTCTTCAGCACTCGCGGATCGTGCATACTCCGCCGCTTCTTCTGCTACACACCATGGTCGTTCTTTTCTCGAGAAAAGGAGTTTTCTCATAGAAAAATAAATAAATAAATGCGTCATTGTACCCAGCACTTCTGAAAATGCACTTCCGAATGCGTCTCTGTCCCCAGCATATCAAACCAAACTGACGCCCATGTGACATCGGCGAATGTCATTTTTATTTCCCGATGGCCGATGGCAGTTAACGAGGCAAATATCGGCCGTTACCGATGTTCAGCCGATGCATCGGTGCATCCCTATTATATTTCAAATAAACAAGGTAAATAGATCATTAAAAATGTACTAATAAAACAGAATGGTACAAATAAAGGGCAGCTGTGTACACCTGGTTCACTGTGGCAACTTTAAGTATGGGAACATTAAAGGTGCATTGCGCAACATTTCATGTTAAAAATACCCGTTTTTCTAACCCATACATGCTTGAACAATTGCCTGATGGGCTGAATGAGCCCTTCTCTGATCACTGCGATTGCCTCTATAATCCTCTACAGTAAAATAAATAAGAGGGATTTGGGTCGGAATTTGAGACTGGGCCTATTAAATTGCCTATATTGCAGTTTTGCTTGTCGCCAGAGGGGGCATAGTTCTGCAAAAACTCAGAGACTTGCGCAATGCACCTTTAACAAAGCCCTAGAACTTAGAAGAGCCAATAGTTTTAAGGAAAAAATACTCAGTAATGGTGTTGACTGATATATTGTAAAGCATATTAAAAACACCACAAAGACATAAACAACATTAAAAACTTGTTTTTCACCACTGGGAGTATTTAACAAATCATTCTGTTATCATTTACTCACCCTCAAGTTGTTCCTAACCTGTATAAGTTTCTTTCCTCTACTGAACACGAAGATATTTGGAAGAATCTCGGTAACCAAACAGTTGACTTCCATTGCATTTTTTTTTTTTTTCATACTATGGAAGTCAATGGGGCCCATCAACTGTTTAGTTACCCATATTCAAAATATCTTTTTTTGTGTGTGTGTGTTTTTGGAACAACTTGAGGGTGAGTAAACGACAGAATTTTCATTTTCATGAACGGTTGGTGGCATTTTGTAGTAGCAGACACAGAAAACTACAAGTGAATAAATCTTATAGTAGTTTACTTATGTGTGCACTGCACACACAAAAATAAACCACAGAGGAATAGTTTGTTATAGTACACTGCCAGCTAACAAGCACACATAAACTGCGAGGTCACCACGTCTCAAATTTGACTTTCCAATGACCGTTAATAGTACGATTCAAAACGACAGATCCTTCCTCCCCCCAAAAAACGACACTCATTTCCACTCGCGTTCATTTGTTTGTATCCCCTTTCCCTTTTGACTCCTTCCTTTCCTCTCTAATCCCTTTTCCAACCCAGACGGCTTGATGCTTCCCAGCAGCAAACCTCAAAACCATTCTGTGAATCTACACGTGCCAACCAACCCACCAGTTCCCTTGATTCCCTCCATCAAGATTTCCATCTCTTCACCAGTCTTGTATCGACGCCCTCGGAAACTCGCTCTCTATATCTGCCTCTTTCTCTATCTGTCCTTCCCTTGACAAGAGCGTTCATTGTGTCTCTCTCACGGGGCCGCCTGTGTTCTGCTGTGCTCTGCAGTCTGGCCAATGTACACACGGCGGGCAGAGAGCGGGCAGAGGCGCACGCCAGCCCTGCACCTCCAACAAAGCGCTGCCTTGTTCTACGACGTTCAGCGCTGCCCACCACGCCGAAGGAGCGCTGCTCTCGGACCTCGCAAGAATCTGGTGACTTTTTGACCCGTTCTGATGAATAACTGTCCTTCTTAGAGTTTCTCTTCCTCCTCTCTTTAAGTACACTCACAGTCTGCCATGTTTCTACATAGTGTTTCCTTTTTCTGAGAAGTGCTCCAAAGTTCACAGGCAGAAAAGTTCATAAACGGCCTTTCTGGAGAGTTGGCATTGATTAAAGATGGCAGCAAGGTGAAAATGACGCCTATAAACTGATATGTGGTTATACAGGCTATATAACAGTTCCTTTGACTTTTTTAAAATCAACATCAAGATTTTTGCTTAAAAAGTATATGAATCTGCAAGGATAATCAGGTACAACTTTATAACAAAGTTGAATTCGTTTATATAAGTTAATGCATTAAGTATCATGAACTTACAATAAAACATATTTTTACAGCATTTATTCATATACTGTAGGTCTTTCTAATTTCTACATATACAAATACATTTTTTTAACCAAAAGTTGTATTTGTTAACATTAGTTAATACACCGTGAACTAATTTCCAAGTAAGTTAATACATGAACTGATGTTAACAAATGAGACCTTATTAGTAGTGTTACCTTATTAGTAAAGTTACCAATAACATTAAAGATTTTAAAGTGAACAAAAATTTTACAAATGTTTAGCTTGAAGCTTAATGCTTTAACTTAAGTTAAAAAATTGAACCTGAAATGTATGTATTTTAAGTCCTAACTCCCATTTCTTATACCGTAAATGCTCCTTCAATGGAAAATGCCTTTTTGAATGAAATATTTATTATTTTTATAAGTACAAATATTATGTAGTCTTTTAATTAAAAACTCAGCATGCATAATTATAAAATAGAAAAATGCAGTTTAAATCATGTCACATCGCAAAATTTTCTTTAACTACCCAACTCATTTCAATTAATTATAATATTATAATATAACTAATTTTTGTACATCTAAAGACTAGTTTATCATAAAGTACCAAGGTATTACCATCTAAAACAATCACTGTACCACTCAATTCAATGTTACGTGTTCTCTAATACTTTGCGTACAACAACAATAACAGCTGCTAAACGTTGCTATGTTCATCAATCAAAATAAAGAATCAAGTGTTCATAAAGCATCAAATTTAAATCCCATCTGAACTGGATCCTCTGCTCTACATCTGCAGGGATGACATCACATCCAGGAGCGAGTTACATAACCGTGGCTGTGATTTCCATCTCGGAATGCTCCACCAGCACCCAAGGCGCAAACACTCAAATCCATTCACTTAGGGAAAATAAAATGTCTTTCTCCAACAAATGACTAATTTTATTTTGGCAATTTAAAAAGAGGTGATGGAATGCATGATTCCGTCCACCAACACTTCATCTTACAGCCTAGTTTTACCAAGGGGTTCATGAGAGTGAGCGCATGTATGTTCTGGCTTTACCTAAAGGGCCAGCTTAACATCTCTAATGCCAAAGCTGATCTCAGTCTTCTAGTCTCTGGTGTTCTAGAACATGGATCAACTCTACAATGACAGCAGATCACATTCCCTGCTTCTTCGTTTGTGTTGCTGTTCTGCAAAACACCTGAATTCGGAGAGTCTTGCCTGTTTAATTGGCATCTGAAAATTCTAAAAACTCTAGTGAAGAAGAACTTCAGGTATTGCATTCTGATATACAAATGTCAATTTATCCGTATGGTTTTCCAATAAGACTATTTGCCAAAACCAACCACCGACAATGTTCTTCTCTAGCCAAGCCAAATTGGGGGAATGTTGGGATATTGTAAATTGTATGCCTTGATGCAACATTCTGGGTTGCTGCTGAAGCAAATGTGATAACATTACATTGAATAATGCATTGATTGTGTTGTCAACCCTGGTTCTGCATTGTGAAGTTAATCAACTTTGGTGAATGGAATTTTTTACTAATTTATATGAAACGTTCACTCACCCTTCAGGAAATGGTATTAGACACATTGGGCAGCAATCCAGTCCTGATCCAGACGCTGTTCCAGATCCTTCTGGACCTGATTTTGTTCCTTGCCCCAATCCAGGTCCACCTGCTCCTGAATTTCTTGCCAGCCCTGACCCAGATCCTTCAAGTCCTGATTTTGCTCTCTGTCCTGCTCCAGATTTTGTTCCCAATCCAGATCCTCTTACTCCTGAAATTGCCAACTGCCCTGTTCCAGAGCCTCCTGCTCCAGATTTTGTTCCCAGTCCTAATCCAGATCCTCTTACTCCGGAAATTGCCAACTTGCCAACTGTTCCAGACCCTCCTGCTCCAGATTTTGCTCTCTGCCCTGATCCAGATACTCCTGCTCCTTGTTTTGTTCCCATGACTGATACTAATCCTTCTGTTCCAGGTATTCTTCCTAGCCTTGATCCATATCCACCTGCACCTGTTTTTGTACCCTTCCCTGCTCCAGATCCTCCTTCTCTTGATCCTGCATCTAATCCTGCTCCAGATCCTCCTGCTCTTGCATCTATTCCTGCTCTTGATCCTGTATCCAATCCTGCTCCAGATCCTCCTGCTCTTGATCTTGCATCTATTCCTGCTTCCAATCCTACTCCAGATCCTCCTGCTCCTGCTCTTGATCCAGCTTCCAATCCTGCTCCAGATCCTCCTGCTCTTGATTCTGCATCTATTCCTGCTCTTGATTCCACATCCAATCCAGCTTTAGAACCTCTTGTAAGCTCTTGAATTTCTGAGACTTTCCCTGCTTGGCCAAATTTGTCACCATGTTTGTCTGACAATTCACGACCCTCAACGCAATTTACTTTGTCTTCTAGGTGGCACTGCTGAGCAGTTTGTATGTCACATACTGACACACTCTCCTGATCAGGTGAGGATGTATAATTCTCTTGATTGGCAAGTGCTGGTGAGTCAGATTCCCCCATGTTCTTTGCTGCTGGAGGTTGTGAAGGGTTCTTGCAGTCATTCACTGGTGGTGAGTGAGTCAGGAAAGATGGAGCTGGGAGATCTGGAGGGGGATCAGCAACTTCATTTGCACTGCACCATTTCCAATCACTTACTTTTTGTACAAGAGTTTTCTGAGGAAATAGAGAGAAAATCACCCTGTATTACACAAATAATCAAACTTGTGAATAAGACCTTTCCATTAGCAGCATAATTTACACATAATATATTTGGTGCTGCTTGGATACCAGCTTTTTAAATCGCTCTGAACAACAGTCAAATCAAGGTATGTTGTCATGATGACATAACAGAGAATCAGTGGGGAAAAAATGTATGCCAGAAAACTTTTAACACTTGCTTGCATATTTTTCCAGGAAATCCCTTGCCTTTTTAAACATTTCATAATTTATCATCATTCCATCAGATAAAAAACATTAAAAAGTCTTTCGTCAATGAAAGGAGGTGCTTATTAACCTTCAGACAATGTCGATCATCAACCTTAGGAGATTAAATTACATACTATATATTTTATGAGAAAATTAAAATATATAGTATGTAAAAAAAAAGTAATTTATACAATTTTAAAAAGATTAAAGATAATTTTTCCCCATGAAATAAAATTATAAAGGGACAACGCTACATATTATGTTTAATAAAATAGTAATTAATTAAAAATGGGGTTTTAAAACCATAAACTGAATCAATTAAACAGATGACTAAATTCTGATATTGCTGTATGGTTTTAACTCTTTGGGATTTGTGCCTCACATGTTATTTGCTATGTGTTTTAAAGTAATGGGACACGTGTACCATTTTCATGGAAAATGCCATTTATTACATAAACATGCTGACCAGGAAAGCACACTACAGCCTTGTTGATAATTCTGGAAAGGACAATTCAGTAGTGTTCATCCTCTCATCTCCATGGAAAATAACATCAAGCCTACTTTTCCCATGTACAGAGGAAAATGTGAGATTTGCTCTCAGAGGGTGGGTCCTGCTTTTAAAGTTGACAATTTTTTTTTTTTAAATGGGATATTGGCATATTGCAGCATTTTATATATATATATATATATATATATATATATGATTTATCCGTATACATCATTATTTAAAATAAATAAATAATAATGTTCCCTCCTAATCTTATTTTGGTTAAGGGAATGAAGTGTTCAGTGCATTTGGCACATAAGGTCATCTCTAGACCGTACAGTGTCTACCGGTATTTGCATCCAACATCCATTTCAGGACGCAGTGCAGAAATGAACACCTCACAAATCATTCATGCTGTATTAAATACGGTCATACAACCGTATGAGATTGTATTGCATAAATACTACAATATCTGTCATTTTGCATGTCAAACCATTTATTATTCTCCTAGATGATACAAGCATTGATTGAACCCTTCCCCTTTCATCATGATAAGATGATGTATTACCGTGGATGAAGGTGGGGGGAGCTGTGGAATAGACTCTTCCTGATCTGACTGTAGAGCTGGGCAAAGAGCTCTCAAGGTAAGAGCCCAGAGTCTCTCCGCATCACTTAATTCAGAACTCTCCCACCATCTCTCCCTGTAGCATTGAATATAAAATAGTTATGTCAAAATATCAGTACAACTGTTACATAATACATTTATACTATATTATTATAAAGAGAGCTTCTTTGCTGAGTATTATGCAGTATCAGGCTTCCTACCTGCCTGTAACGTTAACGTTAGATGTTTTGCTGCAGCCACTGTCCTGTAACGTTACTGTGCACAAACTGTCATTTGACTTCTTGATCCTCGAGTGCTGCTCGGATCTACTCTCTTCAACTGATAATTTCTTCCTCTTCAGTTTAGACATCGTAGCCATTCAGTTGTAAACACTCTGCATCTCTATCAGAACCACATGGCTTGTCCAAAATAATGAGAACTACGCGGGAGTTTCTTTGAACTACTTCCGTGTTCGGTCACAAATGTATTTTTTTTCGTCAAAGTTGCGCACTGATTGCGCAGTTCGAATGACATTTCGTTGCCGAAATATACGGCAAACCGTATTTTTTACTTGATTATAAGTGTGGTTATGGAAACGTTCTTTATTTTAATATAGTTTCATTATTCAGTTGAACATTATTATTATTATTGTATTATTTATTTATGGCATGATTGTTTTACAGTATTGTCAAAACAATACACATACATACAAAATCAGTGGAATTATTATTATTATCATCATCATCAGCAGCAGCAGAAGCATCTGATAACTGATCAAATGTATAGGTTACCTGAATGCAATGTCACTTTGGATTAATTTTCTGCCAAATAAATTAAAATTTAAATTATTATTATGTGTATTGTTGCAATATTTTATTGTTGACAATACTGTATGTAAAACAGTCATGTCAATAAAAAATAAAATAAAAAAAATCAAAATGGGTGCACAAAATCAACAAGTCGTAACTGAGGGGGTTTTGTTGTTTTTGTTTGGTTGCTCTATTGGTCTAATCCCTCTGTGGAAATAAACCAACCTGTCCTGGATGACTTATTTATCACATAAATTTGTGATGGGATTGTAAGGATAAAAATACACAAGCACATTAATTGGAATTGGCTACACCCAAAATAGCAACTAAAAAGCTATCTGGTGATCATGGTGACTGAAGAAACCCACGCATGATACACACTATCAACGTCATTGCATTATGAAGAAACACATGGGGTGAAAAAAAAAAATAAACTGAGAGAAAATTTCTGGTGGCCACCACCAAAAGAAATGATCCATACGAGGTGCCTTAGCTCTGAGCCCTGGAGAGACTGAGGCAAGGTTTGGAACCATCTCTCTCCCCTGGATGAGAATTCCAGAAGGTTCTAATGCTGACACTGATGGTTCCATAGCCACACGGTGGGAGAGTACAATAGCAGATGAGTTTTGAGCAAGTCTGTTCAGGGATGGAGCCGGGGAGACTGCATCCAGGAAAGAGCGCTTATGTCATTAGGACTTGTGTGAGGCAATGTTGTGAGCCGTCGCCATGGTTGCCTGATGAAAAATGTAAAAATAGCGGGCGCTACCCGAGTCCTTCCAAAAGCAAGCGTTCTCAATGCACTGTGGAAGAAGTGTGAGATGGTGAGGGGAGAATAGGAAAGGGAGTGAAGAGATTAAAGAATGGCCAGTGTGCATGAGATGTTAAATTGCTAGCTAGCTTTTGTCGAAAATCCACAGTGCGTTAAAAGGGGCCTGCCTGAGGCTTCCTGAATGTCACAAGATATTGAATATTTAGTGATGTACGCCTAACAGTTCTGTAAGAAGCCGATTTTTTAGTGTTGATTTCGGGCAGATGGTATGCCTCACCTTTATTGGCTGCGTTATATTTTCATGCTAGTCACAGCTATTAACTTAACTGCAACGTATTTGCAGTTTTCAATCTGTATCACTTTATGCCCACATGCTTCAAGTTCATACATGAATTTGTATTGCTGTGTTGCTATCACTGATTTAAAAAAATATTCTTTGATGAATTAAATAATACAGAAAAAACAAATGTAATTCATACCTGAATAAGTTAGTTCAGGCAAGAATACAAAAAAGTCAATTCTTTATTAGTACTTCATTTAAGCTTGTAGAAATTAAAGCGTAAATATCACCATTATAAAATTAGGTGCTAAACCTACTCAACTTTCTGATACTGGTGTTCCCATCATGCACTGGGGCATAAATAATTAATAAAGTTGCATTTTTCACTTTTTTCCAGCTGAATTTACATTGTTTAATTATTGCTTTTTTTGTAAGGTTTAGTAACGTGCTGTTTTGTAACATGTGGAGTTTATTTTATACTCATAACATACTCGGAAATTATCCAAAATGTTACAGTTATTGTGTATTGTGTACCAGAGATCTCTGTGTTCAAAGATGACATTAGTTCTATTATGTAGATTTGCTGTCTACTTAATATCTACTGCATAATTTACTTAAATGTTCTTAGTAAAGCATGCACTGTAAAAATATGGCTTAATTCAGTGTTATATTGCTAGAGTAAAATGTA
Organism: Scardinius erythrophthalmus; assembly: GCF_964197995.2. Taxonomy (NCBI): domain Eukaryota; kingdom Metazoa; phylum Chordata; class Actinopteri; order Cypriniformes; family Leuciscidae; genus Scardinius; species Scardinius erythrophthalmus. The sequence continues at coordinate 9,973,112 of NC_138240.1, read as the reverse complement.
GCCTACTTGAAACAGTGTATTGCAAAGTAAATTTCAACTAAGTAGAGATTACTCAACAAACTTTAACTGGTTACTTATTTTCTTAGTTAAGCAGATTTGACTTAATTCCATATGTGAAATTAACTTAAAAATCTGCGTGTAAAAACTTAAAAAAGAAAGATTAAGTAAATGTATTTTTTTTTTTTTTTTTTTTTTTTGCTATACTGTGTGAAGTTTATATTGATCTGAATAGGCGTTCGGGATTATTCTGTGTTATGTCTGTTTCTTCTGCTTGGACTTGTTCTTTGACTATCAGACTTATATTACGTGTGTAGATGTAGATTGTGTGTGTGTGTGTGTGTGTGTGTGTGTGTGTGTGTGTGTGTGTGTGTGTGTGTGTGTGTGTGTGTGTGTGTGTGTGTGTGTGTGTGTGTGTGTTTTTAGCAATGATAAGACTTTTGTGAAAACACTGGACAAATCTCTATTTTGACATTGTAAATTCGAGAATGTGAACCTCTTATGTTTGCTGTATGATTCAGGATATATCTATATCGATATATCTAAGCTTAAATGCATAGAAATAATGGTGCTTGTGTGGAGCTTAAAATAACAGAATTTGCATTTTGGTAAACTATTCATTTAAAGAATATTTTTTACATAATGTCACCAAACAAAATGTCAAAATTATTCATTGTTTTTAAAGGGATAGTGTAACCAAAAATAAAAAATTCTATTATATTTTACTCGCTCTCATGTCGTTCTAAACCCATCCAACTTAGATTAATCTTCAAAACTCAAATTAAAGGTCCCGTATTATGCCCCTTTTCACAAGATGTAAAATAAGTCTCTGATGTCCCCAGAGTGTGTATGTGAAGTTTCAGCTAAACATACCCAACAGATCATTTTTTACAGCATGTTTAAATTGTAATTTTTGGGGGCTCAGAAAAACGCACTGTTTTAGTGTGTGCCCTTTAAATGCAAATGAGCTGCTGCTGGACGACCCAGGGGGCGGAGCTTCATGAGCTCGCGCACAGTCTCTCATGACAATTTCATCTCACGGAATGATGATAATATCAGAAACTCTCAGTAACGGTGTTCATTTCGAGTCGGACAATAATGCCTACAGAGTCAGAGTGCTGTATAGAGATGAAACAGGTTTAATTTAGTAGTTTAATTACGGTTATTATAACGTATTTGTCATCTGCTTGTATGTATCCATTATTTATTAATAGCCTAGCTGCTGTCTGAATGATGATCAAACATATACTGATGAGTTTAATAAAGTTTATTGTACATCACACAAAAGATGAAGCGTCAGTTTTACTTCAGAAAATCACCGTAAGAGCTGAGTAAACACAGTAAGTTATTAGAAGTGCGCAAGTACATAAACGAATTTCGGTAGAGTTGAGGGAGCATTCCTGTGGGCGGAGGTTAGTCAAAGAACGGTTCTAGTGACGTCATTAAAGAAGGAAGTAGAGGGATGTAGTCCAAACGATGTAGTCGACTTCTGTTAAATAACATATCTCGCTTGGCATTGAACTTTGAGCTTTATCGTTTTACAGATATTATTTATACTCTAACTACAACATTACACACTAACTAAAGTTTGGAACATAGGATCAAGAAGAACGGGACCTTTAAGATATTTTTAATGAAACATGAGAGGTTTCTGTCCGGCATCAAAAGCACAGATACAACTAAAACTTAGAAGACTTCAAATAGGTCATAAAGGCACCGTTAAACAAATCCATATGAATGAAGTGGTGTAATCCAAGTCTTGTGAAGAGATATAAGGCTGGAAACACAGGCTGAATCCGAAAGCCATTTGTAGTGGTGTTCGAAACCATAGTGGACGTTATTGAGTGCACTTATTCAATCCCACATTGCACTGCAATAACGAGTGTACATGTAAGCTCATCGGCACTCTGAATTCGCTCACTCCTTTTCATTCACTCCTTCAAGTGAACAGTATTAGTGGACTAACGTAGGGAATAGTGAAGGTGATTCAGCCAAGGACTCTCGTCTTGAGGTTTGTTCAACCAATGAGGTTTGTTCTATGTGACACAGCACGAGATTGAGTGTTTATTATATGTCATGCTCTCTTTGTATGTGGGTTTATAAAAGCGTACAGTAAATTGAATCTGATCATCATATAAAGCATATCTCTTTACAAGACTTGGATTAAACCGCTTGATTTATATGGATTGATTTTACATCACCTTATGGGTCTTATGGGTTTGGAATGACATGAGGGTGAGTAAATAATCTTTTTTTTCATGAATTAACCCTTTAAACAGGCTTCCCCTTTTCTGCCGTTGGTCAGCTAAACCGATAGCTCCACCCCAAACTCATTGTTAGAGCAATCTTTTGAAATTTACACTTTTTTTTTTAAAGTTGGCATGAAACGGAAGTCTTTTCTTCCCTGTTTCTGTGACGTATATCTGAGTCAAACAGCTTCTCGAACAAGAAGATATGTAGGGCGGGACTTGATTTTGTCCATCGGGAATTGATTGGATGGTTGTGGTTTGCTAATCTTCTGATGCCATGTGAGTGACAAGTTGTCCCGCCCTCGCGCCAGTAAACGCATCATCAGAAAAGAGAGCAGAGATGTCACTGTAAAGTCCAAAATTCTAGTCTTAAATTTATTTTCGCACGTTAAAAAAAAAATACGACCTCAAGTTGCAGTGTTTGCAGTAGTTACAGCAATCGTGTTTACACAATGCCTCTGAAAATTTCGTCCGTCATTAAAAAAAATCGTATTGGGTTCGATGTTCTGCGTGTTTTGCATCCGTAGCAAGCATTTTGACAATGGTTTGACAATTCAGAGCCACGGAATGACGCATACGAAAATTTCGAATTTGTGTGCAAGGACCTTAAAGCTACACTGTGTAATATTTTAAGTTGATTTTTTTAGCAAAAAACACTTTGTTCTTTCAAAATTATACGTTCTCATTAATGAGTAATCACTTCAACCAACTAATTAAGTATTCTCGTAAGTGAATAATCTGCCATTTAGAATACATACGAGCGAGTCGCTCGAATGGCGGCAGTCATGTTGCGCATCCATCTTGAAAATACATTAGACAAAGAGGGACATACCTGGGAATTCAAGCTTTGCCTTTCGCGTTTTGACACTCAGTGGCACCGTGACGAATGCGAGGGTGAGATTACTCGCGACTGCCGGCAGATTTTAAATAATACGGCCACCGTAGGACTTAAAAGGCCCTCGGAATGGGAGGGGCTATAGAAAGTAATATTCAGTTGGTAGTCATATACATTTTCACCGCTAGATGGGAGTAAATCCTACACAGTGTAGCTTTATGAGGGAGGGGAAGTTATTTTGTTTAAAGATTAATTTATATCAAATACTGCAATATTCCATTTGTTCATTCATTGTTCATTTTGATTTCATCAATGTGACTTAAAGGGGAAATCAATCTGCAATCGGCTTACCTAAAGTTGCATATTAAGCTAAGTTGGTAGGAAGTATTTTGTAACTTTTACCAAAACTACAGACATCACCTTTAAGACACTGTTCACAAAATGAGTCTGACAGAAATCTTCTCAGCCAGTATCTGTTACCACAGCTCTGCGCCTGCCAAGCTGCCAGTATGTAACCGGAGGAGTGGCGTCTCCTCAGGGAGAGATGTGGGCACGGCCTCTCACCAGAATGATTAAGCTGCAGGTCTGCCCTTTCTCAGAAAGGTCACGGCTCTGACGGGTTCCTCTTGTCAGGCAGCTGGCACAGGTTGCGCTGGCTGTGCTGAGAAATAGAGACTTTATGCCCACCACTAATCCGTGTGTTTACAAAACATCAGGATGTATCACTGCATATAATTCTGCGTCTTAAAAGATGAATAAATAGCAGTAATGCATCACTTATCTTTAGTCTCTTCTTATCTGAGCCTACCAGATATACGTTGATCCTGTTTGTTAAGAGGGTGGTGGTGCAGAGAAAACTGGCTGTCAACATCAACCACACACACACACACCAAATCTCTCTTAAACCGTGCAGTTCATAACCTTTTAATGGCAACCCACCCGATCAAATATTATTATTCACACCTCTTTGTTCCATTTTTGTCCACCTTTTTGAGAAAATAGATTAAATAAATGAATTAGCAAGTCTGATTCATTGATTTTCACACATAAAAAACAAATATCCGTAATGCGTCTGCCATTTAAATTGTCTCTGCATAAATTTAAATAGGTAATTGACTCTTCTACAATGTAATTATTGCGGACATGTCACGACGCCTACACAAACGACAGCCAATCCCGATGCATTCGCGTTTTAGGGGTCTGGCTTATTACAAACCTGTTGTTATAGTCACGAAATGGATTTCTTTTTTTTCTATTCATATGCTTTTACAGCTGTCTAAATAAAGCTTGTATGCTTATGACTCTAACTAGTCGATTTAGTGTTGGTAGCCAACAAAAGAATTTTATTCAAGGACAGAAATACTAAAACGTCTAATGCGAGTAGCCTTAATGGGATGAAAAAAAGTTTGTTTATTGTTATTCATTTTATTGATTGCACATCCATTATGATGGATGAGCAATATTTGGCAATTTGAAACCGGCCTAAAAAAAAAACGCATCCAAAAAGAGTTTGGGTCAGCAGTTCGTGCTCACACCACCCATTTGAATATATTTCCATATATGTGCAAAAATGTGAGAGACAGCAGAGGCCTAATGATCATATTTTGGTCAAACTCGCTGGGCTTTTCCAGAATCCATGACGCAAATCCAAATAAAACTTCTGAAAGAAGGAATCTAAGGCTGTTAAAAAGAATTCCCTTCTCTCATCACATTATCACGAAGCTGTAAGAACAGATCACATATAGACTTTCGTGGAAAAACTAAAGCTATCCGAATGAAGAACTGGTAGCACGATGTCCTCATATAGTCAATACAGATAAATGGGATTTATACACATTATTCAATTATTTTAATTGAAACTAGATGTTTTCTTTCTTGCAAGATCAAATGTTTCTCCATTTTACATTATTTTACTATTTTAAATGTATATGATCTGTGCATTAATATCAGATTTTATTTTCCCCCCTAATTTTGCACTCCTACAAATGGTTGGCAGTTTGGAGAATTGATTCAATGCATCAAGGCCATTTGTCCCATTTGTATTCCACCTGCAGTAACATCGCCTTAGAGCTAGAGGGAGCTACTGCAACAAATTACATTGACCTCTGTTGGACTCGATCTAAAGAGAATTATTAATAAATCACTGGCATATGTACAGCACTGTAGTGTTATAGGAAATGTGAATGAAATGAGTCCCATCTACAAACAGACATAACATCCATACATATACGGATTTAAACAGCAAGCTATGATTCTAAATAGGACACAGCATTAGAAAGGAAGTGCTGGATGTCTGTGTGTATAAATCTGTGATGTTATACTGAACATCCATTTACAATATAAACATGATGATTATGAGGAGAATGATGATGCAAGGGGTTATATTATTATTGCTTGATGTGCTTGACCTGATTGTTTGATATTAATGGCAAAATATTCAAATGAATTTGTCATGTCATACAAATGTTTGTTTGTTAGACATGTAGTACTTCTCCAGTTTAGTATGCTGTGCTCATCTCAGTCTAGAAGTCTCAGGAAAACCAAAGCTTACAAACTCAGACCGCAGTCAGTCTAAATTAGAGCGTCTGTTTCAGACTCCACCCATAAACCCACTGATGCCTGCCTGCAAAAAAATGCTCTTATTACCTCCTGCCCGAGACGTTCATTTACAATGTTCAGAGTACAAATGTGCAGTTTTACTGTTTGAGGTTTAATTGCAGCCTTAATTTAAAAGTGGTGCCACAGTGACAACCCACAATGATACTGTCACAGGAGGAAGACGAAGGTCCAATACGAAGTGATTTACCCTACAATAAACTGACAGAAAGTGTTACAGAGCCTGCATGGATTTTATATGATTACTTTTACATTTTAATACTGGTATCCAGGCTTTAATAATGAGTATTTGCTATTGTTTTATTGTTTTTGTAAGGTGTCCTGGAGTGTCATGTAACATTAAATGTATAAAAATAATTATAATAATGAAACAAAGGTTAACACGCAAACATCAACTGACAACCGGGAGGAACTTAAATACATGATGGTGATGAACTGAATGATAAGCAGGTGTGATGATGATTAGTGTCCATGGTTACTGATGAGTGGCGGGAAAATCAAACAAAGGAACACATGTGATGAATGAAAACTAACTGAAAGTCCATTAAAGTGAAAGTAAAGATGAATGAGTCCAGAACCCATGACAGATACACTTTGAATTTTGTTAACTGATAAAGAAAAATTTACTCTTTTTTTAACTGAAATGCGTACATTTGAAATAACAGAAACAAAGATGCTCACATACCATGATGATGAATCTTACTTTTCAATTTAATGTTTATGGAAAAACATATAGGCCTACATTTGCATTATGTTATTCAAGTAGCCTACAAAGTGCACAATGTAAAAAGTACACTAACAATAGAACAAATGTGGCACACTAGGCTAATTTACTAAATATTTAAAAATTCACTTTCTTTTATTATTCCCTTCATTTCATATTTTCTTTATTTTTCATATGCCTATTTAAAAAAAAAAATGTAAGTATTGTTTACACTTTACCAATATTGTAAATGGCAACAAACGAAGCAGTCATGTATGTTTAAGAAATAGCCTAATATTTAATCCTTAACAGTATTAATTGGATATAATGAATTAGATTTATAATAACTAAATAAAAAATAAGGCAATAAATCAACAAAAATAAGATGATAATAATAAAAAAGTAAAAACGTTTAAGTATTTATAAATATAAATAGTAATAATAATAAATATTTCTATTATAAATAGATATTATATGTACAGTCAGTGACTGTCTCTACAGCAGTGGGGAGTGAAGGCTGGTTCTTGGAAGAGCCACAGCCTGCGGAGTCAGTCACATTCTTGGCTGGGATTCAATGACTGAGCCAGACACACACAAACACTGAGAGAGGGAGAGAGAGAGAGAGAGAGAGAGGGAGAGAGAGAGAGAGAGAGAGAAAGAGAGAGAGAGGCTGTGCTCACTGACTCAGTCACACTGAACTGCAGGGGCAGAGGAGCGGAGGCGACGCGCCGTGTCCGGCTGCAGCGATCTCTACTCGCAGGGGAAAATACGGATTTAAAGTTCGTGGATTGTGTATTTGACTCCTGAATTTGACGTGGGACAAGTTCGGCTCCCCCGTGGGATAGTTTTTCTACAACTTGCGCGCTTTTGCTTGTGTTACACTTGAGTTTTCTGTACGCGTCTGTCTGTTGATATGGACAGGAGAGAGCCCGCTGCAGGGGAAGAAGACACGCCGGTGGTAACCTTCGTCTGAGTGGGGATTTCATGAAGCCCTATCGGCCTTCTTGTGCTTGTTTTCACAGACTTGGATTTAGAGACGCGGTACCAGGACCTTTGAGTCGTATTTCTCGTCAGACGCTCGGTTTCAACGACAACGCGGTGCGCGAAACATGGAAACAATAACGCGACAGAGTTTCCAGCCTCACCCGGGACTGCAACAAACTCTCAAACAGTTTCACCTGAGCTCCATGAGCTCTCTCGGAGGACCGGCCGCTTTCTCGGCCAGGTGGCAACACGATCTGCTCTTCAAAAAGGATGGCAAAGACGTCCCGGAGACCGTGCTGCATCTCCCCCCTATGCAGCCTCCTCCGGTGATGCCCGGGCCGCTCTTCATCCCGTCCGACCGCTCCACGGAGAGGTGCGAGACGGTCCTGGAGAGCGAGACCATCTCGTGCTTCGTGGTGGGCGGCGAGAAGCGCCTGTGCCTGCCGCAGATCCTCAACACGGTGCTGCGGGATTTCTCGCTCCAGCAGATCAACTCGGTGTGCGACGACCTGCACATTTACTGCTCGCGTTGTACCGCCGACCAGCTGGAGATCCTGAAGGTGATGGGGATCCTGCCGTTCTCCGCGCCGTCCTGCGGGCTCATCACCAAGACGGACTCGGAGCGCCTGTGTAACGCGCTCATCTACGGGGGCACGTACCCGCCGCACTCCAAGAAGGAGCTTTACGGCTCCATCGAGCTGGAACTCACCGAAAAGAGCTTCAAGATCTATCACGAGTGCTTCGGGAAGTGTAAGGGTCTTCTGGTCCCGGAGCTCTACACGAATCCCAACGCGCCCTGCATACAATGCATGGACTGCAGGCTCATGTACCCGACCCAGAAATTCGTGGTGCACAGTCACAAATCGCTGGAGAACAGGACTTGCCATTGGGGCTTTGACTCGGCAAACTGGAGGGCGTATGTGCTCCTGAGCCCGGATTACACGGGGAAAGAGGAGAAAGCGCGTCTGGAGCAGCTCCTGGATGACATTAAGGAGAAATTTGACTTCGCCAATAAATACAAGCGGAAAGCATCACGGGTGAGCCAGTTTGTTGCATTTTGCGCTGAATCCCCTGCTCTAGTGCAGGGAGAACCGATTAAGTTTTGTTTTAGTGGACTGCATGTGTCAGACGTCTATGACAAGACGTTTTATCCTTTTAAACTCACTAGTGCCTATTTTGCTGCTTGTTTTTTAATGTCTAGTTGTAAGCCAATTGAGACTTCCATCTTTTCCAATTTCACGAATAGCTTCATTATATAATTATTCCAATAGATAGTGACTAGTGGTGTCTATTAGTCCCAGGTATCAAGTAGCCTAATTCATTGCAAACTACTTATTCCTTTGCTGCTACTTATCATCTTGGTAGAGGCAAATACTGGTAAGACTTTATTTCACAGTGTCATTGTTGCATGTAGTTACTATAGTAATAACTATAAATTGTGCATAATTACATGCATCTAACCCTAAACCAAACCCTAATCCTAACTCTATACATAATATTTAAATGTATAATTACAGTGTAACAAAGACACCTTAAAATAAAGTGTAACCCAAATGTTTGTTTCAGTGCTTCAGACAGCAACTGTTCACTTCCAACTAGTATGTTTTCGACCTTTTTACTAGTAACTATTTAATATGTATTAATATTCAATCTGGCTTACTAGAAATAGTCTGGCTAATCTGTTACGGTTTTCCTAGAACTAATTGGATCATACTACTTTATTAGACACTATTGTATCCCAAGTTGCTACTATAAATATTTTTAATCTTACTTGCAATTATATTGAACTTATATTGACCTATAAAACAGTCATTCTGACTAGTCGTTGCATCTTGCATGTAAAAACAATTGAAACTAGTGATGTAATTAGTGAAATTGAAACTTTGTGTCACTTTTGGATTAGTTGTTAGTAATTCAAAAATAAAATATTAGAAATATAAAAAAAATAGATGTTGTTGGAATGGGTCGTCTTCAGATGAATGCTTGGAGAAAGGCCAATAGTGTCAGTTCTTTGGTGACACAAACTTCAGACTCAACAGTAAGTAGTTATTTGGCAGATGGACAGTGCACTTCTTATGGGGACATTCCTCTTGGCACAACCTGAGGTTAAGTGTGATGGGGCACTGTGGCGATGTTCATGAATCACCTCTGCTGGTATTCAAAGCAACAATCTTAAAGTTGGCAGACTAGATGTTTTAACCGCTAAGCCACACCACCAGGGTGAAATTTGTATGTCTTAAGTTTTGCGTTGGCATATTCCAAGTAGTGTCAGCTTCCCTCCTTAGATGAGTGCTTGGAAAGGGGCCAAGGGTGTCAGTTCTTTGGTGACCCAGTCTCCAGACTCCAGAGACTATCATGATATTGGTTTCCCAGTCCAAATGTTACAACCTGATATCCGGGAGGGGGGTGAGATGTGGAATCTGCGGGCGGACGTCAAGATAGAATAGCCGTCGCAGTGGCCTAAATTTAATGGCATGAAATATTTAACTTGAGCAGACCGATGCAAAAAATGCAATCTCTCACAGAGAGCATTTCTTAGTTGCTTTTTGGGCTTTGCTGAATTTAATTGACCAGTAACTAACCCTCAGTGTCACAACCTCTGTCCCGTTAACCTTTACTGTAGATACGATGCTGACTGCGTAAGCAAACAATCATTTAGAGCCATTAAAGGCTAGGGCGCTTGTAGTCTTCATCTCTCTCTCTCTGTCTAGTGCTTGTTTTTTATCATCTCATTCCTCCATCTGTCTCTCTCGAGCTCAGCATGACTTCCACATGTCCCACGGCAATGGCGTCATGTTATGGTAATTCTGAAATGGGCCGTTTAGCTATCACAGGTACTTGACAGTGGATGTGTTTTTAATGATCAGGCCATTGAGGGTTTAATCACGGGGCTGCTGAGGGGAAAAAAAACATGCTTTCTGAGCCGCAAGTTTGCTGCTTAAATATGCATCGTAAAGTTCATTTCTGGGTATTTTTGGAAGGAATAATGCGATAAAGCAGTCTCGGGCTGATTGTTTTATGTTTATCTGCTTTGGGTTGTCTCCAGTCTCGGATTACTTGCATGTGTGGCGGCTCATCTTAACCCTGGGGCTCTAATGGTTGACTCTTGCTGCAGACACGGTCCTGTTTGTGAGGTAGAGGATTAGAGGCAAAGTTTTTTAGTAATGTGCCCCCCCCCCCCCCCTCCAATACACACACACACAAACACTCAATGAATGGCAGGCCTGGTCATTTGCATGAACTGTTTCCCTTGAATGGAGCTGATGATGCAGGGATTGGAGTATTGTGGTGGAAACGGAGTATGAACCAACAAAGAAGTGCATTCACCAACATCTCCTCCCTCCCATCTCTCTCTGATCAGCCCTCCACCACCTCCAGCTTACTTTCCCTGTATGAATAGAGCGAGAGAATGTAAACTGAGGCCTGCTCTCCAGCGTGTTTACACACATTTGCCGTTTTCTGTCTCTTTTTGCACGGACGATGTGTGTCATAAGTGCTTTGCGGATTGAATTGTCCCTTACGGTGAATGACGTTGCCTCGTTAACATCGAGCTGTTTCCCTCGGTCTCGAGTGAGCCCAAAATGTCCCGGAGCTCTCTGCATTATCACATTATCAGACCCCCCACAGCAGGCTTTTATTCATCTCAAGAGCTTTCCTTCCTCTCACCACACACAAGAGGGAACACTCTCAAACCGTCTGGAAACGGAAGTGGAATATATCATTATATCCATCTAGAGAGAGGGAGATTCGGTGTATTTTTACATATGCCCGACCGCCCGGTCACTCCTTTGCCAGGAAGAGTCTGCGATTTGATATTGATGACTTCATAATGGCTTCCACACAATTTCATTTGCCACTCAGATGTTTGTAGAATAAGACTGAGGCTTGAAACGTGCTTGATGCAAATGCTTTGAGCTATAAGCTCGATTTCAAATGATGATCGAAAAAGTCTCTTAAGCTAACCATGGCTGTCTTTATTGGATCAAAAATACAGTAAAAACTATTTCAAATAATCGTGGTCTATTTGAATATATTTTCAAATGTAATTTATTCCTGTGATGGAAATTTTCAGCATCATTACTCCAGTCTTCAGATCCGTCAGAAATCATTCTAATATAACTGATTTTGGTTCTTCTTCTTATCAGTGTTGAAAACTGTTATATGTGCTCATTAATATTCATTTATGTGCTTGCAACCTTGCGTAACAAGCATTCCACATGCGAGTAATGTAGATGTAACAGTCTGTATGTTTGTATACTGTGTTTCTGTTGCCGTCTGTGCGATTGTGACAGAGCTATTTTGTTTTCTGCTGAGTTATTTACAGATCTTACTGTTCCTCATCTGTGAAAAGTAGTCTGGCAGTCTCTCTCTCTCACTCTCTCTGTCTCTGGGTGGGGTGAAGGAACTTCCTTTTTCTCTGCTGCTTGCTGAGGGAAGGTCACAGACTGTGTAGTTGCTCAACCTCCCTCGACATATACATGTGTGTGTGTATATATAAGTGTTTGTGAGTGCGTGTCTGTCTGGTGCTTTCAGTCAGCAGCCGGAAGACACAGAAAGACAGGATGTTCTGCGTCCCTCGCTCAGACACACAGTCAATAATTAAGCGTAAAATAAACCTAGCCGTTATGTTCTGTAAAGCTGTCTCAGGTCCAAACACATCATCTTTTAATGCTCTGTGATGAAGAAAATTGTGTTACGCTTGTCTGAGATCTTGTTCAAAGGGTTCAAAAGAGTTTGGCAGCTTGGTAAACATGGTTTGAGTTTGCTGAACTGTAGTATACAGGTTCAAAGTGTAAGTCCAGGTGTTGAGTTGGCTTCATGAGCTATCATGATTACTTTATACTGATAAAAATGTCTGGACGTAATTGTCAGGAGTGGCGATGAATGATTAGGTGGATTACGGACATTTACACGACAACTGCGATTTGGGGGCCTGAACAGTTTTTGAAAACAATACTGTTATTGTCTCCATGTGAACTACAAAAATGCAAATTTGTGAAAACGGATGAAAACTAAATGAATGTTTATAACAGCCCTGTTATAATAATTTTTTTTCACTGCACATTTTACATATCTACAGATTTCGCCTATAGGCTACTTGATGAAATAGTTGGCATTTTCATTTTTCAGAGCAGTAGAATGCCCATATCATGAGCATTTCCCACGTAGTCATGCATTTGATTTCCCCCTCTGAGTTTCCTGTTAAATGTGGAGGCGTTTTTATCAGGGGTTATTTCGAGAGTTTTGGCAGACGGCGTGTTCTTGCCGCCAGTGCAGGAAAACCACAGCTCAGAGACGGGAAGGGAGAGTTGCGACAGCCGCATTCCAGGACAGCCACTCCCGAAGTGCAGCGAGAGCCTGATTATGCAAACGTGTGTATGAATGGGCATGAATGAAGCGTGCCCTCTCACTCTCGTATTCGCATTCGCTCCGTGTCTGCCGGCGCGCGCGCGCGCGCACACACACACACACACACACACCTGCTCGGTATCAGAACCCTTCTCCTGCTGACTTCTCGTCTCCTCTACAATCAAGTGTTTTTTCCCTTTCTCTCGATCTTTAATTCCCCCCAGGTGCTGGAAGTGGGCAGTAAACCTCTCTAATCATCTAGTCATTAAAGCATTTAACCGCTCTCAGCCTTTGAAGCAGTTTTCTCGCTTAATTGTTCGCTCTTTGGAAACAAAGCTACGTAATTTTCTCCAAATCACGCCCTTGAAAATGCTTTTGATGAACACCTTGCGTGTTAATTTTCTCTCTTCCGTCCTCCGCGTTCGGTTCGGCTGACTTGTGATTTTTATTTTGGAGAGAGAGAGAGAGAGAGAGCGAGAGCGTGGCATCTTTCCAAACCCCTCTCTACCACCACCCGAGCGCCTCAGAGAATTCTGGGATATCTGGTGGAGAACTGAGAGGGTGCAAGAGCTTTGGGAGAGGAAGCCAGTTCCCTTAGGGGATATTAGGTATGTCCCGTCTCATTCGCCAGGCATATCGCTCTTAAGCTGCGCACACACACACACACACACACACACAGCGGATGGCTCAACTGCAGCAGCTGGCCCCTGGTATGCATATCAATGGCTGCATCGCGAAAAGCTGCATTTGCGCATTTCTCTGCCTCCCCTTCAGAATGCGAGGGGCTTCACGGGTAGCTACGGATAGTCCTGCAGCTGCCCCGACGATATAAACCAGAGGATCCGTCTGAGAACCGAGTCGAACGGCTGTTCTGAGACCTCACTGGTTAAAGTCTTCCTCAGTATGTTCCAGAACTTGGACTCGTGAGGTCAAAGACCTGCGAGGCAGAGAAACGGACCCTGTGTGGTTCAGTCGGTTACTGATATGAACAGGCTTTTGTTTGGATATCCGCAAGGGTCATTTTTATTGTTGCGCAAGAGTGCCAGACGAGAAACCCGAACAGTTTTACAAAGTACGAAACTCTGTGAAAAAAGCACGGTAATCTCTTGCTTTCATAACAAAGCTCATTCTTAGTTCCCACTGATCCTGGTTTAATAAAAAAATCCCTCATATGTAGTCCTGGGTGGTTATTAAATTCGACAGGGTTTTTTTTCAGGAGTGAGCAGCAGCTGAGTGTTCTAACGAGTCTCCTTTAGGTGCTAATTAAGATTTTTCAAATAGTCCGTCACTGACAAGCCCGAACTGATGGATCATAACTGTGATTAACTGGGCAAAGAGAGAAAAATGTGGCTTTGTTTTAGAGATAAGACACGAACATCTCCCTGGAACAATTCAAACCCTAATTGCTTTTGTGGCTCTTTAATGCAAATGCAAGTCAATTCATTAGTGTTTTTTTTACACTAACAGTTCAATTCATGTGTGAACATTCATGCTTGGCTTATTAGCCACATCCTTGCTAATTCGATCAGTTTTTCACCTCTCGAGCTGAGTTTTCAAATCAAAATGGCACTTATTCTGCATTGCTGTTCATTGTTATTTAGCAACCTCAGCAGGGAGTAGCCTAAGTCTTTGTCTGTTGTTTTTTTTTTTTTTTTTTTTGCCATCAATGACTTTAAAATATGCTTAAGAGATAAAATATACTTGAGAAATAGACTTCCTTCACACTAGGTGCCCTATTTAATTTGATGCAAGCAAAAGCAAGGCCGTGAGGGATGGAAATACAGTTTGTTCAATTTGCAATATCACAACAGTTTTTTAGGGATGCACAATATATCGGCCACCGTATCGGTATCGGCCGATATAAGTTCATTTTTAATGTTATCGTAATCGGCCGATAAGAAAATGTAGCCAATATATTAAAGCTGATAAATAGCTGAGACACTTCAGATGTGCACTGTTCGCCATGATGGTTTTGAATTGCTTTAAAAGTGATTGGAATAACTTTAAAAAAAAAGGAAAATACAGTTAAGTGCAACATGCACAGCACAAGTCTGTCATATATGCTACATAAAATGGTGATGAGAACATTATAAGTGTGTGCTTGGGACATGGTTTTAATGGTGAGACTTTTGTTTTTGTTATCAGGCTCTCAAAAATTAGATTTATCGGCCAATAATATTGGTCGTCAGCTTTCAAATATGAAGAATTATTGGTTATCGGCCAAAATTTTCATATTTGTGCATCCCTAATTGTTTTCCACTTGAAATGTTTTATATAGGCATATCTCCATCCTCTATCAGTACAATAAGTGCTATATTATATATATAATTTTAAGTCAGTAGAGATGTTCTAATGTAGTAAGTATGCTGCATAGTAGGCAGCTCACTAGCTTTTGGAGCTCAAAGCATTGTAACTCAAGAGAGCTAACCTGATGCCCTTACTGCCTACACAGTTACAGAGATTCTTAGTGAACTCAGAAACGTTGCGATTTCAGTTATATTGCAATCGAAAAGAAGACATTTTGGAAAATTAGACCCTCTTACATAATTTCCCCTTCGTCATAGCTTAAGCTCTGTTGTGACATTATATCACACCCTCTTAGACACACGCTGCTAAGCCTCCTAGTCTGTCCACCCCCTCCCCCAGGATGCAGTAGCTAAAATCTCATTAATGTCAGATGGAGATAAACACAGATAAAAGAGAGCGGTTCATCACAGGGCATCCTCTCTTTTCACACTCCTTCCACCAGCCCCCACACATCAGTCAGCCCAGTCAATGTGTGTGTGTTTGTATTGGCTGGCCTTTGGGAAAGCATTCATATACCTGCCTGATAGGGACGGCTGGGGGAGGTGGAGAAAGATGTGATGGGGGGGGCTGGCAGACAGAAGAGTGTGGGATGGAGGAGGGAGCTTTTTCTGTGTCTGGCATTAACAGGGAGGAGGGGTGGGAAAATAGATGCGTTTCGGGGGTTTCCTGGGTTACTGTGATTGTCAATGCAAGACTGGATGTGCTAATATATAAAGTGTGAGGTAAATGTTTGATTTAATGAAAGACATGAACGTTTCATTTCAGACAGACTGTCGGAATGGGCTCCTAGTCACACCAGAATAACAAGTACAAGTGAATGAACGAATTAGGAAAGAATGAATGAAGTAGGAAAGAAAGGAACTAGATCCAATGTTCTGACTGGCTTTATGTCTGCAACATGCGCTCTTTAAACAAATAAAACCTCATTCATTCCTACTTTTTTGTATTCATTCATTCATTCATGGCACTGATGTGTATTATTAATGGCAGTTAAGCACGGAGAGAAAGAAACATGATGACAAATTACTGGACGAGTTTGGCTTTGAAAAATTCATCAGGCAACTGAATCGCCTCTCAGCCTCATTGTGTGCTTTAACATAAATATTGCAAGATTTCTGTCTGTTCTGCATTTGTAAAAAAAGGAAAAAAAAATTCATGACATCAAAATTTTACCTTACTTATTTTCTGTAACATTTTGATTGTATTGTGCATGATTTTGAAACAATTTATGTTTTCTTCTGATGTAGCCAAGGCCGTGTGGGCGGAGCCAATTTATATTTACCTATAATGTCAAAGTCTACTTTTCACAATCCAATCAAATGCAGATGGATGCATTCAAGTTATTTATTCAATTCATGTTATTCACTGTTGAGTATTCAGATTGAAATATGTCAAATTACTTAAGTGAGTAGTTTTATGTTGTTTTTTTTAAGATCATAAATTCAAATTTTGTACAATTTGTGTGGGATTTCCAGCTGTATTTTAAAAAGCTCTCTGGAATACTCGATTCTGATTGGCCAGTTCTTTTCTCAGGGCATATAATGCATCCTATGTGAAATTTCTGTCTGAAATTCACATCAGTTCTTTAGACTGCTATGTGATTGAAGATCGCTGAGCAAAATACGTGTTTTTTTGGTTTGTACATGGGGATTTTCTGCAATGTCAGCTGAGCTCTTTTGTCTTTGTGTGACGGAGTGAGTCACACTTTAGCTGGCAGTGTGTGTTTGTGTGTCTAAGAGCAGTCCGACACATGACCCTTCCCATCAAACCCCTCTATTCAGGCAGACTGACCAATCAGATGCCTCCATACAGCTCCCATCGGACAGATGGCTGTCTGACAGAGGCAGCGTGACATATACACACACATTGAGAGACAGCGACACTTCCTCAAACTGAATGACTATGAAAAAAATGAGTTATTTTTGGAGTCAAGCTGCCCCTTTTGGGAGTCACACTGCCCCTATAGCAGCTATCTATAAATTTCCATGCCGTAGCTTGAGGGAAACATTGTAACGTACAGTTGATGTGTTTGTAGACCTACATAAACGCCCCATGTTACTTGAGTATATTGCATAAAATATTCTGAATATAGAAATTAGCTTGCTCTATTTATTTTATACCTTACAAGTTCTGAAAGACTTTTTACAGGCATGTCAAGCCTTGTAAACATAGCCTCTGAAAGAAAGAAATAGACACGCAGCATCCTTCCTAACCCCGTTCTAAATGAAGCGTTCGTCTGGGCCCAGTGGCACTGGTTTGAGATGCACCATAATTTGGGTTGGTTAGTCAGACTTCTATAACTGCCGTTCTTTGAAGCGTGCCCTACACAGAAAGAGTCTACTTTATAATGTGTAATTTGACATTGAAATGAGTAGACAGACATACTATTACAGTACACGGCTAGAAAATATGCAACTCAAATCCTCTAGTTATGTTTGCTGAGAGTGGAATCGCAGGGTAGGGTGAAACACTGCTGTCTGGGCTCTTGGCTACATCTACAGAGAAGAGAGAGAGGGAGACAGATGATGGGTTTGCTATCGTGACTGCCGTTCTGATGTCAGTTCCAGACCGGCAGCAGGGCATGGATGATATTAATCGTACAATTCAGTGTGAATATGCGTAAAAAGGTAAATACATTTACTCATAACTCCATCTGTCTGTCACCCACCCAGATGCTTCATCATTGAATCAGAACATCCACACACACACACACACACACACACACACACGCACGCATACATACCCTCGACTCGAGAGCTAAATGGTGATGTAATCACAAGCCTACATAACCTGCCCACAAAAAACATGCCACAATTTTGAATAGATATAGGCCTAATAAAGCGCATTTATGTAATCATGAATCAGCAGGGATAATGAATAAAATCAATTCACACACGATATTTGTAAATAAAATATGTGGAAATAAAGCGTTAGAGCGTTTCAAATGCGGCCTTGTTGATTATCATGCAATGTTTCACAGTTTTGTACCATCTTGTTTTCTTTCACTTCAATCTCTCCTGACTGAGGTGCAGCCTCACTGCACTGACTGAGGTTATGCTTTGGTCTACTGGTGAGTAGCATCTGAGTTAGCAGATGTGTAGATTACACTATGACATCACACAGGTGAAACCCTGACCGTATAACACATAGTAATCTTGTTTCAAAGTTGACCTTTTACAGGCCACAGGCCAAGAATTACAAGATTACAGGCCACACAACTGGGGCAGAGGGCAAGTGTGTGCTGGTGTGTGTGGACACCAGTCTAACCACACAAAGGACTGTGCTCACACCCAATCTAAATGAACAACCGCAACGCTGCGGTCTGAAACACAGCACGGCTCTGCCATTGATGTGTTCTCAGTGTTTGCATTGCATCGGGAGGCAAATCAGAGTCTTTTTTGGTGCATGCGCGAGTATGTCTTGGTGAATGTTAAATAAAGGGAGGGTGCAGACCTAATGACACTCGTGGTCATGAGAGGTTGTTTTTGTCTTTGGGGTGATGGAGAGCACGCCAAGGTCCCACCTCTCATCCTAAAGTTCAACTGGGCTCCTTTTGTCCTTCAAATCTTTAAAAAGGATCAGCTGGAGCTCATGAACAGGACTAAGACTAGAAGACAAAGCCCAGGCCTGAGACTATTGTCGTGGCTGTGGTCTTCGCAAGCCATGCTTAATTTTTTTTGTCCTGTTTTTTTCCAGCCTAAAGGGCCATTCACATCAAGGATAGTAACTGTAACGATAAATATAAAGTTTTAATAATCGTCAAACTCAATGAGAATAGGGAAGTCCACAACTGTAACGGCACAGAGGAAAGATATCATTGGAATCACTTTCTGAATGAAACACTGACAGCCTATCAGAATCCACCCGACTTTAAACAGCTTGAGCATTTAAAGTGGCAGATGAAATAACTGGAGTGCACGCTTCGAATAGACAATATTATTGTGTGTTGTGGATGCTAACATAGTTATCGTTCTTGGCGTGAATGGGCCTCGAGCCTAGCATAGCTAACGTGTTGATGCTTTAAGATGTAACATATAATGCAGAGAGAGAGAGAGAAACGCAATGTACAGAACAAGTAGATACACATATGTTTGTAAGATGTCTGCTAAATTATTAATCTAGACAGCATTGTGCAGTTTTAAGTGTCATATTTACATAAAAACATCCGTAAATCACAAATGTTGCATTAACATTCAGTTAATGTTAATCTAACATCAGCATGTATTTTCCTCAAAAAATGTATGTGTGCTCTCTGGGGAATATATAAATTGTAGTTCAGTACCTATGCTAATTGTAAGACTTATTTTTTATTTTTTGTACAAATTTTTTAAATATGGTTTATTTTTTGCGGTTTCACCAGACACAACAATATGATAACTTCATCACTTCCTGGTTTGCCGTTGCTAAAGATGGCTGCCAGTTAAACCCCTGTGGCTGTAGTGGAGAGGCAGTGCTAGGCGTGACACAGAAAGCTTGTCATTTTGTTCTTTGATTAAGGGACGTGGTGTATCAGTTCCAGCCTTAAAGCCCGCAGGCTGTTTTGGTTTTGCTGAACAGGTAACAAAAGAATGTCTGTCTCGGTTCAACAGCACCCTTCCCCCGTGCTTTTTCTCGCCGGAGACTCTGCTGTCAAGCGCTAACAATGGCACACTAGTCGGTGGCCCACATGAATCATGTTGCGGTTTTCCAATGATTGCATATTGTGGTTAGCAAATAACTTTTTATTTTCAAATTCATAATTACTTAAATTGATTTATGTGACAGATGCTGGTGGGGTGCAGGACCAATCAGAGTTCTGACTGAATGACATTTTTCTACCATGTGAAATAAATTGAATGGTAAAACAGCATGTTTTCCTGTAAAGTACAGGAGCATGATCTGTTGCTTATTTCTGATTTACTGAAATACACATTTTTTTTAGCTATTTTAAATTTGTCGAATTGACAAGGTTTCAGATTCACAATTTTCTTAATTAAATAAATTGAGTGAATTTTTGTCTCAGTTTTACAAATTTGACAGTCCACATCAGGTGTCACTGTTACTGGTCTTATTGTGAGCAATTGATTGTATGTGTTATTTAAAAAGAAATATCTTGAATAATATGCATTTTATTAAATATCTGTTTCGTCAAAATATTTCGTAAATAGCTATTTTGTTTCAGCCACATACAAATGGACAAAATCAAGTCTGGCTATGCCCTGCATGTTTTGGTTGTGAATGTAATTTTATTTGACTTTAGTAGAGTAAGTGGAGACGTACTCCCTGAGAAGTGATTGGATGAATGGTCACACCTCTTAACCAATCAGAAGTTGTTCAGAAAAGCCATGAGGTTTAGGGATTTAAGGAGCATGTATGCATGTGTATAGACAGATGTGTGTGTGTTCTCGGCTTACTCTAGGTGAATTAAAAGTGTCGGAAACAATGGCATTTAATACCATTAGCATCCGGGCTAGTATGGTGCTTCAGGTTAGTGATCGTAGGTCATAGATCCCTCGCAATTAATACTATTCCAACCCAGTACCACTCCTCCAAATGAGCTGACAGCGGACATGCTAAATAAAACAATGTGTGTGAAACCAGAGCTGTGTGTATGTGTGTGTGTGTGTGCCCACGAAAGGAGGTAAAGGCTCAGGTTAAAGCCACACGGCTCCCCCTGCGCTCTGCGCTAACCTGTAGACGTTCTACAACACTTTTACAGTTGAATCCATTGATTTACTGTCTGAAGCCACTCCTCGCCTGCCCACGCATGTAATCTTGTTCTGAAAAGGACTGTCACACACGCTCACATGCAAACACGAGCACACACAGACATGGAATCGGAGAGAAAGCCGAACACAATCTCTGCCAGCTCTTTTTTTTCCCCAAGAGGAAATTGAAGATAATTGTACCCTCCAACTAGCCTTCCCGGTTTTAAAGGGGCATCCTATATCTGACAATACTTCATTGTTTGCTCTCTATAAGACTGTCTCGATGAAGTACAATGTCTGAAATAAATCGCTCCAGTAGAGGGATCTAATTACAGGTTACTACTATTTACATTTGCGCTGTGCAGACTTCTGTAGTACTGGTTTAATGTATCGCCACCCTCTATTTTTCTCCCTTCACTTTGACCTTTATCTCACTATTAGGCCTATCAGTCTGTTTAATTATCTCTTTACCTTGGCTTCTAAGAATCCGTCCTATCAGAAGGTCAAAGTGGTTGCTGTTTTCTGCAGCTCTTTGTCAACAACATTGTGCTTTAAAATACTAAGGTCAAGACTATCCTATACACTATGCATCTGCATCAGTACTGAATTAATTGGACTTATTTGTATGGATGGAGCCTAACAAACATGCTTTTCCAAATATTAACTCAGCCTCAAAGAGCTTTAGTTTCAAGAGAATGTCAACGTTGTGGAGGTTTCCCTTCCCTTTCCCTTGTATGTTCATACTCCACCGGAGAGCCGACAATTTTTTGTTACGAATCCAGGATTATGCAAAATTCAGAATTTGACATTTGAATAGGAATGACAGGAAAATAAATTTACTTCCTTTGAATTTTCCATTTCTAATTAGAATTGCAATTCCACATCCTGTTTGCTACCTTTATTCAAATTGAATTTAAGTGCATGTTCTGAGATTTTATTTTTTAATTGTTACTCTAAAAATCTGTCCAGAACTTTCGGATACGGTAAATGGGATCTCCCTGTCTCATCCGTCTTTCCCACTGGGCCTTCCATATCACCATCTATTGCTCCATCCATCTCTTCACGGACGCTAATGGAAACATTAGCCTGTGTTAGCTTCAAGCGAGCTTATTATGCAGCCTAGGCCTTATCAATTCACTTCTGTCTCAATTAGCATCAGCTTCAATGCTGTCTCTCTCTGGCCGCGAGGAGCTGCATCGATCTACAACTCAATGGATCTCTTGAACGATTTCACACGGACCTGGCCGACACTTCAAAAGTATTCGTATTCAAAGTACGAGCATATTTAAACACTTTATACTTTATAATGACCATGGCTTTCAAAGATATATAAATGAGGTGTGTTTCAGAGATGGTAATATTTCAGTTTGACTGCGATTTGGCTTTGGCTTAGCTTAAGTGGTTGGTCGATCGCAAAGTGGCTTTTAAAGCAAAACTAGAGTGAAATAGCGAAGACGTTCTTTAAGCAACGATTACATAAATTTTGCAAAAGGCTTGTTGTTTCTCTCCAAGTCTGATTAAAGTGCAAGGGCAATTTGTTTATCCACTCACGCCCTTGTTAAGGTCTGTGCATGTGTGGGGGTGTATGGCCCTGAGATCTATTGATTGCTGCAGGAAGCACATTCTGATGTTACACTGGGCTTCCTGAATTTGATGCCGTCTCCTTAGACATCATATGTGAAGGCATTTTGACTGTGTGTGTGAGAGAGAGAGAGAAAGAGAGAGAGAAGGAGCGTGTATTCTTACCTCCCCTCAGACAAGGAGACAAAACAGCTCAACCTCTGTCCTTGCTTAAAGACACAACAGCTCTCCAATGACAGAGACTTCTGTCTTGCTTGCCCACAATAATAGGCTACAGCTCAGTGTTTTTCTGAATAACACTCCAGCTACAGAGCTGCCACATTCTCAAGCTTATGAAATGGCTTATTCACAACTTACACTTTTGTTACATACCAGGTAGTGCGCCATTCATAACTGAACTGAGAATGTGTTTTTGAATTCCAATTCCTATATTTGAATTGAATTGAGGTAGCAAAAAGGATGCAGAATCACAATTTAAACGTGAATGTAACATTGTTAACATAAAGTCTGGATAACCTAAAGGTAGGTAGGTAGGTAGGTAGGTAGATAGATAGATAGATAGATAGATAGATAGATAGATAGATAGATAGATAGATAGATAGATAGATAGATAGATAGATAGATAGATAGATAGATAGATAGATAGATAGATAGATAGATAGATAGATAGATAGATAGATAGTCTAAAAGACAGAGAGAAGGAAAGATAGTCTAAAAGACAGAGAGAAGGAAAGTAAAGGAGAGAATCTAAGCCAGCAGGTTCTATTCTTGAGTGTGTAGTTTTTGGCAGCAATGACAAAAGAACACACACTCTCTACGTCCCCTGTGCAGGGACCTTATTCCAGCTCTGCCTGCTTATCAGATGAAATCAGACCCCGTCTCTTTTCTGCTGCTCAAACTGTCTCCTGAGGAGGCCCAGATCGCTCCTCCGCCTGGGTGTAGTCGCTCTCACTGGGTCTCAGCCAGTTCTTCCACTTCCTGGGGCTCTCCATTTACCTAAGGTCTACTCAGTTTGTCAGTCTTGCTCTAGATGAACTACACAGTGATCTGAAACGGGGATCTTGAATGTTGTCATTGTAGGCTAATTTGGCACTGGTCTAACATTTGACTGCTAAGTCATACCCGGTGGAGGTAGATAGATAGATGGGTAGATAGGTATTATGAATATAATGAGTAACGTCTTTAATTATGTTTCTCAGAGTCCTAAACTAACTTCTGAAGCAAAACCTTAGAACAAGTAACAGATAAAATATTATCGATCACTTCCTCTTTGCCTCTCTGTCCCTAATTCTCATTCCGGATGGATCTCTCCTGTCCCCATTCACAAGTCCCATCCCCCTCACCCCTCTTTTATGCCTGTAACAGTAAGCCTTGTGATTGTGCCCCAGAGCGAAGGCTCTCCCCGAGCTGAACTCATTTGGAACAGAATGCTGGCGGCTTTGAGGGAAAGAGCCAGCATGTTCTAGTCAACCTGCTGTGCGTTCAGTGAGGCCAACACCACTCTGAGACTCATGGGCGCGCACACACACACACACACACACACACACACACACACACACACACACAGACACACACAGACACACAGATGTCAGCACAACTCGAACAAACACACACTCCAATCAAAGCTCCTTTGTACTGTCCTCTCCCAAAGACAAGGGCTGCCAAACAACATCAGCAGCACCAACAAGCGCAACAATTCGCCATCCACAAAACCCCTCACCAAGCAGGAACTGTTGAATTTGCTCAGGAGCCAGTTGTTGGAACATTTCAACACTGTTAACCAACTTGAAAGGAATCAAAAGAGCAGATCGTAAAGCAAACTCATTCAGTAAAAGGAGTGCGCTAGTGATTTTCTCCTCCGTCCTCGTTTCAAAAGCCCTGGCGAATAAAAAGCCCACATGAAAAGTGTTTAATTTCACATTGACGCTTGTGTAAACAAGCAATCCTCTCAGCCAAAGGTGATCTCTCTTGTGAAATCATTGTGTGAAAACCGACTAATGATAACGACCAAACCCCACCATTGTGCGTGATTGACGGCACATTGACCGAGAATGATCACTGCCGTTCATTCGTGCTCATATTTAATAGCAACCGAGTTCAGGATTTGTTTGGCGAGTAAATTGTGCGGCTGAACTTTGAAACCTGAGTTGGGGCCCCAGACACGGAGACAGGGAAGTGATTGGGCCGAGCAGAGCATGCACGCTGATAAATGTTTATTTAGTTTTCGATAACATATCGGCCGGCCTCTTCAGCTTCTGTTGAGTGGAACTGGCTCGACTTCCTGTCTCTCTCTCGTTAATCTCCTCCAGCCCGCGATAGAAACAATCTATCA
>NC_138240.1:9925972-9943472 GCF_964197995.2 Scardinius erythrophthalmus | reverse complement strand
TGGCAAAATTGGAGGAGCATCTTTACCCCACAATGGCTGAACCTTAGGGCTAAGATTGTTTCTCCTTATAACAAAACCCCCAGCTCACTCTCTGAAGCTCTGAAGTCTCCTAAAATCGCCTCCAAGTCTGTATCTCTTTCTTTCCCCTTTTCTCAATTTCCTTTAAACATGAGATCCTGACTCATATTCTTTTGTAATGAAGGGCATAAGGACACAGTGACGATGAAGCTTTTCCTCAGGCAGGTGTTTGCGCATGGGTCTTTGTGCGAAGGGAGGGGAGGAGAAGACAAGAGCCGTCCCACATAAATGAGGACAGACACTCTAATTGGTGATAATGGCTGAGGTAGAGAGAGTGATTCTCGCTTGGGAACAAAGCGGCCTTTATTGCCTCTGTGCATCTGACCCTTTCACACACTACAGAAACTAGAGCTGGAAAAAATTTCTAGACATACTACTAAAATGTCATTTTGTTTTAAATATAGAGATTTCAGGGGTTATGGATAAGTGATTCAATTTGAGAGTATATTTTATAACTTTTTTTATCATGTATATTAAATTATATTTAGGTGTGTACAATTGTAAGGACTGAGAAAATTTGTCGGCTGTAGAGTATAGCTGATAAGTGGGCTTTCTGGTGGAAAATGGTTATGCATCTCCAGTCCCCCCATCTCCATCAACTGAACCCTCATGTGCTATTAATCAGCCCAGAGAATGAAGATGACGTCAGTAGAGAGCGAGAGAAACAGAGATGGAGGGGGTAACTTCCCTGTTCTCCAGATGTGTAATAGAACTAGAGAGGGGAATAAAAGCGTGCAGTAAAAAGGATCTTGTAAAACAAAATGGACGCCTCTTTCCTCTCCTGCTCTTAACAATCTCAGATTCCCTCTTTCTCTTTAACGGAGGAGTGGCCTCCCTATCAGGAGCGCGAAAATGCTTACGGTTACAATTTCACTGAATGCCCTGCTTTTGTCATGGTGAATTATGGGATTGCGGAAAGCTTACCACAATTTTTGCCATATTTTCTCGTAATATTTTGAACATATGGCTGATGTGTTTCCAAAAGCTTAGCAGGCTAGTCTCTATATCTTAGCTCTTGTAGTATCAGTAGAATATTATTTAGAAGTAGAGTATTATTTAGTAGGGATGCACAATATATACTGGTTACATATTGTTTATGTGACGAATAGGAAAACAGCTTATAAATCACACTAAACGTGTAGAGGTTTGGCTATACTTGTGAGGGCCACATGTCCTAACTTATAAGGTGAAATATTATGACAACCAACTAGTGATGACATTTTACTGGTTCTCACTAGTTATAAGGCTTATAAATTGGCCAAATTTAGTTTTTTTAATTTAAATCTTGCATTTTGCATGTTTCTGTGATGGGTAGGTTTACGGCTGGGTTTGAGTTAGGTGATAGAAAATATCATAACCTGATATAAAATCAATGGAAGTCAATGTAATGTCCTCACTAAAATAGTGAAACAAACATGTGTGTTTGTGTATATATATGAACTCAAACCTCCTTTTTTGTTCTTCAAACAACCTTTGCCCTTTGACGGTCTACAAAACCTCTAAAGAAGACACTCTCTGATTATCTGGTTCTCCTTCATTCTTCTTTCCAACCATCCGTGCCCTATTTCCGCTTTACCTTTCATTCCCTCCCTCTGTAGTTCCTGCCATAGGGTAGTTGACGCCCTGTGTTTCAACCTGACCTGAGACTGACCCGGGCCAGGGGCCGTTAGCAAGCCCGCACTCATTAGGCTGCATTTGGCGTCATTAAGTTGATTTGTCTTTGCTGATCACTTTTCAAGATAGCACTTAAAGTGGCTGGCTGTTATTCTTAAAAGGGCTCCAGACTGCCCCTCCTAAACTTTACAGTGTGAAGGGTTATAAACCCAAATGGGTGTGAGCCGTTACGTGGCGCGGTCGTGGGTTCGCGACCTCACCAAAACAAGCACAGGTCTGTCTCAGCTGCACTGATTGGATGGTAGCTCATAATGAAGGGATGAAGACGTTTGCTCACCTTTAGTACTTCAACTGTCCTGAAAATAAAAGTGCAAGAATTTGATCTACCAAAAACATCCTCAGTTTTGCCAACAGCATGTTTTGTCTCTCACAGTTTTTACGTAGCACTTTTCCTTTTTGCTTTTTAACAATGTTGTTGTGCCACCGTGTCTTTTCTCTATCTGTGCCTTGAGGTCTTGAATGCCCGGTTTATGTGACCAGGGTCAAGCGGTCATTCTTAACAGAGGCTCAGGCTAGTTCACAGGCATAATGTGGGTTCCATAACATCTGGCAACCATAAAGTGGCATGGCCGCCTAACCTTTGGTCTTAATAGGGGTGGGGGGGTCCTTCAAAATGTATGACCATCATCTCAAGGTCATACAACCATTGTGTGCAATACAGTTAAACACTGTGGTGTTTATATCTGAGTTTGTACGTGCAAGGGATTGTCAAAGCGGTCACGAGGAATCTGTAGAGAATTTGAGAGAAAACAAAAAAACAAAATGTACATAATAAAAAAGTACAAAAGTACATGCATGTCATCTATATATATATATATATTTTTTTTTTTTTATATTATACATTATAGTTAGAAAACTGTATGTGTGTGTGTGTGTGTGTGTGTGTGTGTGTGTGTGTGTGTGTGTGTGTATATTTGTGAGAATCACAAATTCTTGTTTCAAATAGAGATCACGATCCTCCCACGATTCTGAACAAACCCTTAACAAAAAACAAAAAAAATAATGTAATTTACTAGAGGTTCTGACAAAATGTTAATTGCTGTAATATATTTAAACATAGCGAAACGTTGTCAGATAAAATAGTGTGGGTGTTTGAATCAAGATTCTGATCTTTTAACGATTTTTCGTGCAGCATATATATGCAAAAATATATATATTTTTGACTATTCATTTAAATAATAAACAACACGTCACATTGTCTTTATTGCCATCACAACATATTTAAAAATCCTGGCATAGGCTACTTCCCATGTTTATCTTAAAAACAATTGGTGAAAGTGTCAAAAATGACAGCAACAAATTGCTAATCATGAGTAAAACACTTCCTCTCGAGGTCTTGCATGTTTCAGAAAGTCTTTTGAGAAGTTGAGAAGAGTCAGAGTGAGGGTGAGGGTGTTCTGAGACTGTTCTCAGTTCGAGTGAGAGTTTTGTTGGTTGACACTTTCGACAGATGCTTCACGAAAACAGCATTCTGGGCCTAATGTATGTACTTGTGTCTTCCTCTTTCCATTCTCAGTTCTTATTCGCCTCATTTTTGTGTCTTTTCTCCTCTCTGAACATTGCGCTCGTACAGAGCTAGAGTCAGACCAGGCTTTCAGATGCGGCCCGGACGATAAGGTAGTGAGAAAGGAAACGTGCTTGCTTTCTCAGATGGGCTTTAGCTAAACTAGGCGTTCACAGTTAGTGACTAGGGGTTTAAAGGTTAAAGAAAGATAAACACAACAGAGCCCCCTATCACCACTCATGTATGCCGGCAATGTGTCCCACCAGGGATAGTGAGACTACATTTTATACAGTGATAAGGGTCTTGGAGCTATGAGGGAAAAAAGAGAGAAATAAACTTGGGAAGTTTATACACAAAGCAAGAGAAAAGAAAGCCTAGCCCCCCAGCTAGCACCAAGACCTCTTGGCGGGCGACTTAGCCTGCTGAGAAACAGAAAGAAGAGCACAGGGAAAAGAGGGGGAAAGAGAAAAAGAAGTCAAGAACTATCATCTCTCACTCTTTGTCTGTTGGGTTGATCCCTTTTCAGATGAAAACGTGCCACTTTTCAGTCAGTCTGGGTTATGTTAAATAAGGAACATTAGCCAAAGCAATCCTGTTAACAGCATCGGTATTGAAAAAGAGGAGAAGACAATCTTCTTAAGTGATTAATCTCCATGAGAAAGTGGCGTCTTTGAAGAGAATCATCCACCTTAAAATTTCAGCTGATCTGTCTGCACCCCATCCGTCGGCAGATATTCACAGTTTATCCCTCAAAGAGGGTAATGCGTTTCTTTCCTGGCTACTAAAGCAAACATATCTGTCAACTGAGGACGTAACATAAACTGATACGCTATAATTCTTCGGTGACCCATTTTAATTTGCAAGGATTGAGCCTCCACCAGCATGAGATGAGGAACTGAGTCTGCGAAATACCTTAAAATTAGTCAGTAAAATTAGTGAGATACAATTTTAGTATTATACAATTTTAAATGAATTAAAGTTTTGCTTAATGTAATAATCAAAGTAAATCGAATCATTTTTGAAGATTGTGGTGTTTTTCAAAAAGTTTGAAAAGGCCTGATTTAGACAACTGTAGTGTTTAAAAGTATAAACAGGTTTACTGAACAGGGTTGGCTTTAAACTTCTATTGTGTGTTGCAATTGTGATTTTTGCTTTAAAAAAGAAATATGTTTTTTTTTTTTATTCATTCTTTGTCAAAAGTAACAAAAAGCTAGCTTTCAGGATTTAGGAGCTTGAACACTTTTCTCTCTCCCTCTCTCTCTCTCTCTCTCTCTCTCTCTCTCTCTCTCTCTCTTTCTGTTGAATAACGGTGAATGATGATCGTTTGTGGATGTCTGAAGTAGGACGTAATGAGGGGGTGAGGTGAGAAAAGCAAACAGATTTGCTAAGGCTTCCCCTCATGCATGCATGCAATTCTTATGTGAGCATGCGAGTGTGTCTATTTGTAAAGGTCCCACTCGAGTTCCACTCAAGCCATGAGGTTCTCGTTAGCTTAGCGGTAGTGTTAGCGCAGTATTTGCCTTCAGCACAAATAAAACGTGCGGTGTTGCTCAAAGAACAGCTTAGTTAGGCAAGGTTTGGTTTTGCACTTTGAAGATTAGTAAATCACTTTTGCTATCAGTACTATTTTTGCTCTTATCTGACCACACTAAATACACATCACTCACGCGGCTTAGCCTAGCAGAAGACCACAATTCAATTATGGTCTTCTGTGGATTTGTAGAATTGGAAATAAGATATTGAGACATGAAATTTCTGATAAAATATGTCTTTCAAAAAATCTCTAAAACACAAGCCGTGTGCCATTTTGAGCTGTGTGCCATTTGTTTTATGTGTGCAACAAATCTTCGAAAAAGTGTGTGTGTGTGTGTGTGTGTGTGTGTGTGTGTGTGTGTGTGTGTGTGTGTGTGTGTGTAATTAGTGGTTTTCTGGGGTAGAGGGGGGAACAGACGGCGGGTTTATGGGCTGAAATTCTCACAGTTATAACTACCTCTAATGAGCTCCGCTGTTTTGCCCTCCGCCACTTACACGGAGAGAAAACAGAGAAGGAGCGACAAAGAGAGAGACAGAAAGAAAGATCGAGCGAGATCAGCAAATAGGTGCTGAAAGACTTGCAGAGGTCTTCCTTTTCACAAGCTCTGTGTGTTTTGTGTGTGTTTATGTGGCAGTACGCAGGCTTGTGGTTTTGTGTGGGCGGAATTTGTTTTCTTTTTTTTATTGCAAACTAAAATGTACTTGCTTAACAGAGTCAGGCTTCAGGCTGTCTTCCTTCGTTTGAACTTCAGAGATACTGTTTTTCCCCCCCCTATAAAACATGCACAGAATAAGTGAAATTGTATGTGTTTTGCAATTTGGGGGGTTGTGCTATCTTGAACTAACTAACTTACTAACTTTCTCTGTTTTTTTCTTATCTTTTTCATGTTTCTGGACCTGCTTTCTACCATTTAAAGGTAAGTGTCATTAATTTTTCTGATACAAACTATCTGGTAAGTTGTAAATATGGAGATGCATGCATGTGGGTGTGTTAGACCTAAGCAAGGGAGGATCTGGGTAAAATGGTTTTGCGGTAGCGGCTTTTGCAGTGCACATATACGTGTACACACACACACATACACACAAACACACACACAAACTTAGAAAATGTAGTGAAACTGCAGGCCAACGTGGCTTTAAGATAGACCGAGACACACACCACACTGACTGCTACCGCGGCCGAGACGGTTTACCACCCGACACAGTCTTATCGGAAAGGTACACAGCAGTACAGCTCACTACGGTTTTGGTTTTTGAATTCTTTGTGAGGAAACCAAACCCAAAAAAATATTTCTTTTTAAAGACAATGAGATTCAAAATAATAGGGTTACTGTAAGAAAATATTTTCAGAGTTCAAGCGCTATAGTCAGCATTTGCGTCTTGATGTGAATTACCACAGAAAATAATTAACTTGTGCTTTCACATTGTCTGAAAGTTATATACAGTTTTTCAATTTTTGTTTTACTATGTAATTGCATTGGTAAATCTAAATAAAAATAGTAGGCTAATAAGGATTATGAATAATTAATAATAATATTGATGATGATGATGATGATGTACTACTACTACTACTACTACTACTACTACATTAACATTTAATATAATAGTATTATTTAAATTATTAAATAAAATGTTATTATTAAGTAATATTATTTATTATAATAATTTTTTTAATGTAATATTTTTGAAAGACCATCATATTTTGGCTAACCCTCCAGAATGCTGGTTTACTTCCATGGTAATTTAGAATTGTGATTTTGAAATAAAAAGAATAAATTAAGGGATATCAAAAAAAAATTTGTGGTAATAAATTGTACGGCATAAATGCTATTTCTATAGCCTTACTTGAATCTGCACATTCCTTTAAAGGTCAAATTGATTTGTAAGGTTCATGAAGGGCCGAACTGAAAGGGAAGTGAGTATCTTTGTGTGCGCAGTATCACATGCCTTCAAAAATCATTCTGCTGAGCATTTTCATCAAAAAGCAGGGCTAAAACATGAACGATGGGGAGAGCGAACACACTACTAAGTGGACATTTGATAAGGCCACTCTTCCTTCAGTAAATCTATTACCCCTTGAAAGTCTCTGGGCTTAATGTGTGGGGCTAAATCATGTGAATCATCATCTAGGCCAGGAAGAGCCACAAAACTCTCTTACTACATCACATAATTGCTTTCTCTCTATCCTTGACTTGTTCCCCCCCTTCATCACCATTCAGCAAGTGTACAGTGAAGCTGACTTCTGTTGTGATGGTGGTGCTTGGAATGTGAAGGAATTAAAAAAAGAGCTGACGGTAGTTTGTGGAGGAGTGTGTGTGTGTGTGCGTGTGTGTGTGAAAGAGGTAGGCACACCCTTGTGGGTTTCTGTATCTCTCAGCTCTCATTAAACTTTAATGGCTTCCTCTCCTGGCTGGCACGAGGCTCCACTTTTCACTCAGCGAGCAGGAAAAAAGCCTGAAAGAGCGAGCGAGTGAGAGAGATGCAAGTGTGCATACTGAGCAGGTAGATCAGAGCGAAGGACAGGAAGGACTAATGCTGACAGTCTCAGCACATGCTAGTGTCTGGCTGCGGAGAGCAGCGTCTGCTTCTGCAGAGCGTGACAACGCTGATTCAGCTGAGGCCACGCTTTTCAACAGGCACCTCGTATAGTTTTGCACTTTCAGCAGTGATGTATGCAACTACGCTCAAATTATACACGTCATTCAAGGCTGCAATGGTTAGCAAGTGCTTTGAAGGGTTTAAATCCAACTCTTGATCATATTCTCTTTAAAGTTAAGGTGTGTGTCCAAGCAGTAGCGTTGTAGTCATTGATTTGGGTTCAATTTAGGTTTGAGTACTGGCATTGTTAATGATTAATTATCTCTGTTTATAGACCTTATGTAGCCCCTCCCCCTTTTCCAGCTCTGCGCTCGTTGTGTTCTGTCTTCCGATTTGTATTTCCTCAGCATGAAGGTAAGATTTGATCAATGCGCTGCTCATTTTAAAATCTTCCCGGTCTACTTTCATTTGTTATGACATCGGCTTCAAACATTACATTGCCCGTGATAACTTTTGTTAACTCTACAGTAAGTAAATCCACTTCACCAGCTAATTACTCTTCGACAGCGATGCCATAGAAATATACAGAGCTACCGCAAAAATGGAAGTTCAAACTAAGTTATACTAAAGATGGCTGCGCGCTTGTTTATCTGGCGCATAAGGTCTATGCTATCTATAAAACAAGGCAAATGGCTAAAAGAGTAAATAATAAAAGTACAGTGTGCAAGCACTAGTGCCACTAAATGGAATTACAAAAGTGTTTTCAAACAGGTTTTTTGAACACTCCACCCAATGGTCAGACAAAGAAATAGTCACCGCTCCTAAACTCACCTAACTGGTTGAACCATTGTTTCTATATTGTTAGGATGCCTTTGTTGTTATTGTTGACTAAAACTGAAACTATTCAATCGTATTTGTTATTTGAATAAAGCTGAAATAAAATAAAATATAGACCAAATAAAACAAAAACGACAATAAAATGACTAAAACAAACTAAGATTAAAATGAAAACTGAAAATATAAAAATGCTAGTTATTAATAAATACTCTAATAGTATATAAATAAAACTAAAATAATCTGTGTAAACAAATTAAATATTGTTTACACTTGTGTTAATTTGGTACTGGAGAAAGCATTTAAACACACTTCACCTTTAAGAGAAAAAAAACTCACTGTCCTTCTTTTCTCATAAAGAAAGTCATGCTGCTGTGATTCCATCTTTATTGCAGAACTTTACAAGCCGTCTTGGCTTCTGTGATAGCGTCACCTGAAAGACCTACAGTTTTTCTGCCCAGCTCTCGTCAGCCTTATATCCTCTCTGGCCAGTCATTCTGTTTGAAGAGAGAGAGAGAGGAATGTGGGGAAATGAGGAATAAAAAAAGAGGGAGAGAAGAATGGCGCTCTGTGTTCCTGGTTAGCGGCGACCATAACTGAAGTGAACTAAGACCAGAAAAAACGGTGCCTGTCACTTTAAGAGCCAAAACAGGCTTGTCTGCAGTAACTCTGCAGAGAGAGAGAAAGAGAAGATGGAACATCTGTAGTCTGGGCCTGTAGCCTTCTGGCTAGACTGCTGAAACTTATTGACTTCCTGTGTGTGTGTGTGTGTGTGTGTGTGTGTGCGCGTGTGTGTGTGTGTGTGTGTGTGTGTGTGTGTGTGTGTGTGTGTGTGATAGAGAGAGAGAGAGAGAGAGAGAGAGAGAGAGAGAGAGAGAGAGAGAGAGAGGTAATGT
Organism: Scardinius erythrophthalmus; assembly: GCF_964197995.2. Lineage (NCBI taxonomy): Eukaryota > Metazoa > Chordata > Actinopteri > Cypriniformes > Leuciscidae > Scardinius > Scardinius erythrophthalmus. The sequence goes on along the minus strand of NC_138240.1, from coordinate 9,934,415 downwards.
TGGCTTTATTCCAGTGCCATTTTTTTCAATGACCTTGCTTGCAAATTGCATAGAGACCTTCATAAGTGAAAATTTAAGAGGAAAGAGACAATTTTACATTGTTAGAAACACTTTATTTTAATATACTTCACATGATATTGAGTCTATGTTTTAATGAAGTTGTGTTCACAGCTGCGTGAAGCCAATATTGCTGATATTAAATGCAGGCTTCTTCCCTCATTTCTGTCTTCCATTTCTTACACACATACTCATGTTCACATAGCTATCTACATGTGGAAATGCAATAGATTGCTATTGTTGATATGTAAAGCTAAATAACAAATAAATAGACACCTAACATTTGCATAGAAGTCCCATGCATTTTTTTAAAGGGCCTGATAAGGTATTTGACTGAAATGTTTTTTAATAAAGTTTTGCTACATACCACTTGATATATTCTAATATAGATATTTGCACTTGTTATTTTTTATTTTTTTTTTAAATAATTTAATTCTTTTATTTTTGTTATCCTATTATTTGTAATACATTATTTATGACATATTGACATATTCTAACAGATCCTTGTTACCTTTCGCATAATTCACCATGTCATTGTTCATTGAATAAACATCCTCCATTAAGTAACTTGTTGACGAATGAGCGCTCTCATCACTCTCAAGTGCGCATTGGCGGTTGTGAGTTGTTGTCTTGAGCATGTGTCCAATGAGATAATTAGACCTGATTGCTCAGTGTTTATTCAGGGACTCCTCAGAGAATGACTATGTTGTCAGGAGCTGTTTTGTCATGCATACACACATACATACACAACTATTAAGTTGGACTGACCCTGCTGACTGCTAAATAGATATTATAGCGTGTAAGGGGCCGTTCATATACCATCTGAGCACTTGCACAGAGCTTCAATGGTGCATTTGAGTATGGCTTATAACTGCTCAACCCAGCTCAGACTGTATAAAATGTTAGAAAAGACTTTAAACACACAATACACGTGCTGTAGGCTCACACAGTAACTGGTGGGGAGGGGTGCACTTGTTTGAAGCATGTGCAGTATGAAGACGTGGAGCGTAAAGGGCAGAGAAGTCTGGCATTACCCACAATCCCCCACACCCCACACTCACCCCCACCTGAGCGCCACCTGCTCCTCTGTCTGTCCTCGCACTGCAGTCAAAATGCGCAGAGACCCCCCACCGCACGGCTGGCATTTGCTCTCTCCCACATGCACAAACGCACTGTCCTCCTCCTCGGCAGTCACAACACATTGTGACCCCCTGCACCTCCCCTGGCATGGGGATGTATACACACACATACACACACTGTACAAAGCGAGAAAAGCATATAGTCGACCTTTTCTGTCTCTGACCCAAATTAAGTCAAATGCACAGTTATTGCATTTATTGAGTGTAACTTTTTGATCTGCGCTTTCTCTTAGCAAGAAGCCCATTCTTTATCAGGACACCCTCATTTATATTTTAGAACATGTGAGTAAATCGTAACAGTACAAAAATGTCTAGACAGCCCATATGGTAAAAGTAATATTGTTAATATAGATTGCATGCACATATCATTGATTGTCTATGTAAGTATATTTATATTTATAGTTAAAAATACTTTTTTGGGACTCTTGAAGTACATTTTGAATGAAATGTCAATTTTGTCAGTAACCACCCTTATCAAAATTTTTTTTTTTTTTTTACGTAATTTCAGTTTGTTTCAAACATTAAAGTAACAAAGTCAGAAAACATCCCTTTTAAACGAAGGCCAAGTTAATTGAAATGCTGTTTACCAAGAGAGAACTTGTAAAAAAAAAGAAAAGAGAGAGGCGACTCTGTTAAAGAGTAAAGAACCCATCAGGAAAGCTTTACAGGCTTTTATCCTTTCACATCCTACTTTAAACAGGAAATGGCTTAGACAAAATGGCTTGACGTTTTTCTCGCTTCCATATTGGGTGTTGAAATATGTTTCCCTTTTTCTGCTGATCTCAGGCCAGTTTTTCCCAGAAGAAGGTTTGATGTGATGTAAGTGAATGGATGGAAAATAAAAACAGGAATGAGCGCACAAAAGTGTTGTAACACAGCAGGCCAATTTTACGCACATCAAATTATTATTCCAATGCTGACGTATGATTGAAATGTGTCAAATCAGGTATAATATCAAAACAAAGCATTCAAATAGCGAACGGCCTTGGTTTGTAGAGCTCTAGCACGAGTTCAGGCTGAGTGAGTGGCGTCTTTGGGAGCAGATGCAAAAGAATGAGCTCATTGTTTATGGTTGAAACCTGGTGCAAATCTTCCCCCTAAAACGCTCACAGCTGCCCAACTGCTGTTCAGAGAACTGCTGGCACAAGAACGCTCCAGCCAATGCCTTGAGAGATTAAGATGTCTGCCATCAGGGCACAGGCAATCTTTTGCATTAGAGCATGTGGTCATGTAGGGCACTGCTTTGGCTGGTTGGCTTCAGCAGCAGTGTGCTCATTTGTTTGCGTTCGTTGGCTTTGACTCGAGGGCTTTGTTCACACTGCACATAAATCAGATTTGGGTTTCAAATCCAATCTTTAAATATTATAATATTGTAAGTGATGAAATCTGATCTGTTTGTTCTGTGTGCTCGGTATATGCTATCAGGACATTTGGTCTCTGCCTTTTGATTAGACCGTTTACATTCAAAATCAGATTTCAAACAAAATCTGCATATGAATGTGATTTTTTTTTCAATTTCAAATAGATTTCATGTTTTGTTGCAGTGTTATTATTTTAGTAGGCTATTCTTTGTGTAATATTATAGTATTTTATTTTTATATTTTCAGTTTTCATTTGTTATTTCTTTTTGTTCTTTTGTCATTTTTAATAGTTTTTTCTATTTATAGCTTTAATGTTACTTTTATTTCTGTTTTAGTCATTTTAGTAAACTTATTTTAGTTCGATTGCAAGGCAACAAGTTTGCTTCTCAAGCTTAAGTTTTTCATACAGTATTTACATTTTTATTTTAGTTCAGCTTTACATCAATACCGGACAAGTGTTTTAGTAGCTTTTGTTTTAGTTCGTGTTGCAGGTCAGACTTCAAACGACAAAACAGATTTGAGTCCAAATTCTTTTGCAAAGCCAGCACACACACCTGTGTGAAGAAGATGAAAATTTTGTGGTGGCTGGATGAGCCTGTGCAGAATATTTGTGTTAACAAAACACACACCACAGAGACCAAAATATCCTGTCAAACAGGGTTATTAAAATGCAGCCCTGCAGGTGAAAACGCATACGTTTGAATGCTTTAAATTGCAAAGACAACATGATTAATTAATGATTTATGAGAATAGTATGTTAACTTTAATTAGACAACTACCAATAAGAAGACCTACACAGAGCTCCTTTCCCTTTACTCTGAATCGGAATGGCATTGACATTGTAGCTAATTTGACCATGCTTACTACCAATCTTTATTGAGAACAAGATGGATATGGTAAAATAACTTTTTTTAAACTATACCGAGATAAATCGAAAGTTCGTGTCTTAAAGTTCTTGTAAACAGGCCCTCTTAAGACGGGTTGAATTGCGACTTCCTTTACATTTTGTGCTTTATTTTATTTCAACCTCCCCACCTCTTCTGTTCCTTTCCACCATCTCTTTTCCTGGTGTGGAAAACGCTCTCCTCTGAGCCAAGATACAGGCAATGAGAACAGCAGGAAACACGCCCCTCTCGCTTGCTCGGAGACCACGAACACTGGAAGGGAGAAAGTGAGGATATGAGAGTGTCCGAGAGTGGAAGAGACAGGGGAACCTTAGGGGAGGCATGTCAGTGGAAAATCCTGGGTCTTGCCAACTCATGCTGGTACATCCTACTCCTCATCCACACACCCCCAACCCCGCTGTAACTTCCCCCCTTCTCTCTCTCTCTCTCTCTCTCTTTGCTTAGAGGTAGTTGCCTTCTTCCGATTTTTCTCACTCAGGTTTTTACTGAGCACAAACTGCATCACAGGCTGACTGGGGAAATATAAAAGCGGAAGCCTCAGCCAAGCCAAGGAACGCACTTTTGAGTCAATGTGGAAAATTATGCAAAGCTTCTTTTTCCCTTGAATGCTTTCCTTATACATGATTGTGAATGGCAGTTCTGTCATTGAAAAGTTGTGATTGTGTTGCTTTGAGAAGCACTTCTGAATCAGAAGGAATGGGAGAGATCATGGCTAAATTAATGATACTACCTTGTCTATCATTTCCATACATTTCCTGTTGTGACACTGATGACGACGATGTTGCACTTTTTTGTCCCTTTTTGGCCTGTGAATAAAAGCATTTGGCAAGAAATCTACAATTGTGTGCGAGCTTCTGCTCTTGTTGGAAATTGTTATAATTTTTGGAGCTTACGCACCAAAGTATTTTTCATTTGAGAATTTCTTCAGTATTTGGCGCGGACGTTTCACTGCTTTTTTGCTGATCTTTTGTTACATACATTTCCTGTTGAAAGAAAGAAACAAAAGAATTAGAGAGTGAACCAAATATTCTTATGTATTCTGTAGCTTTAAACACATAATATTAACAGCGCCACAAACAAAGCTAGATGGCACAGAGAATGGTTTGTGGCGAGAAAAGCAACACTTTAAGAAATGTTGTTTTGTAATGTGGACTTGGACCAGTAATACGGCGGTTAGAAATCTCAAACACACACACACACACACTCTCGCAAATCCCTTAGCATGCGGAAGTTATGAAGCCAGTGAGTCAATTGGCTGTATTGGTATTTTTAAGCTTCTTAACAGTGCGTGACCTTTCACCTAGTAGTCTATGGATTGAACTTAACATCAAACACTCAACACACTCTGCTAAGGACGGATGGATACACTCTACCTTGTCTGCATGCAGACTTATGCATATAGGCATTGCTGCGAGAATTCAGCCCTCAAATGCATCTGTCAAGTCCAGAGAGAACAATGTGTTTCATTGGGAAAGCCTGTGGAAATGTAGTACCTCTTGACATCCGTCATCTTTTCCATCTGCGGGCTAAACGCTTATGTAACCAAGACAAATATCCATTTTTGTGGGTTTTGTCATTGAAAGTGGGTTTGAAACAAAAAAAGGCCAGTTTTCTGGTTGAATGCATGCTCAAAATTGTGTTAGCATTCAGGAAGGTTAACCGCACCGTTCAAACTGAATTTACACCCTCGCGTGGCGTCAGTGATTTGATCTTTTATATTCCTTATATTTCTTGCGCACGCTCTCGTTTCACGCGCAACCTCATCATACAAATATTAACGATCCCCAGGAGTTTGGGAATGACGTCTGTGTTCGGAACTGTATCCTTTAGAACTGGCTGAGCTGAACATGAGAGTGAAAAACAGAGAGAGGGAGAGAGAGGAATAACAGGACTGGATGATAGATTTGATTTGGTTCTGTTTGTAGAGCTGGAGTTTGGCTTAGGCAGACTGTTATGTCGGTTTCCATGGAGAAAAACACTCGCTCTGCCAGACACTGAAGAGTACAAGAACGAAAGAAGCAAACTGAGAGAGAAGGGGAGCAAAAGAAAACGCAAGTCGGAAAAAAAGACAAAAGTCTATCCAAGAATTTCTAGGGTGTGGAGACGGACAGTGTATCTCGCAGTTCTGAAAGATGAATAATGTGCAGACGCACAGTCTCGCGCACATTCTTTTTATTCGACGCCCCCAAAATATGCTAATATGAAATGTTAATGAAACAAGATAAAAGGATAGGAACGTTTCTTTTCCTCCTCTCCCCTCCGCCGTTTCTCTTCTGCTCCTCTCACATGATGCATATGCTCTGCGTATGACACGCTATCTGTCTCTTTTATGAGGTGAGTTACAACTCGCTCCTGTCTGTCTTCATGAATGAGGGATGAGACCCATTAGCAAAGGCAGAAAGAGAGAGAAAAGGAGAGATGGAGCTCTGAGAGGGATGATTGATGCTTTGAGTTTTATTCGACAGATTGAACTGAGGCAAAGGTCAACTTTTAAAGAGAGCAAGGCTCTAGAACCCAAGGCACTTTCATAATTACTGTGTGTTTTAGTGTGTGTGTGTGTGTGTGTGAGAAAGAGAGAGAGAGTCACTCGTCTCCTAGAGTAGGAAATTAGTTTTACTGTAGGTTTTTTAATTTAAGGGGGATTTGGTAGGAGGGATGTGAACATTTGGGCACATGTTTGGATGGAAGAGCTTTGCGATATATCAGATATTCATGCTATATATGATTTGCTCGCAATCTAAAATGAAGAATTATTGTGTCCATCATGACGATTTTAATGTTCCTAAAGGCTTTTCTAGTGACAGTCGAGTTCCAGAGGGTTAAGACAGAGAGTGTCTCTGATTTTTAGTTTGAGAGATGAGGCAAATGAATCATTGAATCTGAGTTCCAAATCAATCCCTTGAAAAGGACTGTTTTAACTGATGCATTTACATGAAATTAATCTGTTGAGATTATATGTAGGTAAAAATATTACTGTGTAGTTATAAATGAAAATGATTAAATACCATTTTGCCTTACATGTATATGATGATTCTTCATTTGCAAGATTTTTTACAAATATATATTGCCCAGATGTAGTAGGTGGGTGGGTGCTGAAAAGGCCGTCTTTTCTCTTTCTCGGTCACAGTCTAAGCTTTCGTTCTGCCTCACCAAAGACTTTCGAAAGACAGATTTACATTAAACAAATACGCAGACACGCAGATGTACAGTCGGACACGCCTCTACTTCAGAGAGCGGCTGATAAAGAAAGAAAGACCTGTCCCTTTTTTTCTGCTCGGATTTGTGAATGAGGGAAAGGAATTTCCATCTTCGTGTCTGTACGTGCACGTCCGCTATCAGATTATCGTCTCAAGGCTCAGGTGTGCTCAGGTATGCAGCGGCCCTGCATTGGACTTGAGCAATGCCAACACGATCATGCCCACCTTTAGAGGCAGGTGCACACAAACAAACACAGCAGACAAGCTCACACACATCTACGAGGCTGGCACTCCCTTTAACTATACTGCTGGAGCAAACAGGGCACTAATCTCTTGACACACAGACATAAGCACGCACTGAAGGCCGCTCTTTGGTTGGCGCTGTGATGGGAATTGCTGTAGTAACGTCAGTGGCACGGTAGAGCTGGCAGGATTTTGTTTGCGCGGACGCATGGGAGAGTTGCTCTCGTCTGGACCCTTATGTTTTGGTCACTGGATTAAGATCACATCTTGGATAACGTTGCCATTTTTGGCTTTGCTTCGAAGTTTCGTCTAGTGCATGTTTCTGTGTGCGTGATAGTTTAGTCTGCAAAAGAGGTATGAAAAATATCTTCAGATCAGCCTTTGTTCTGTATTTCTAAAGAAACATAGCTGAATCTAGCTTACTATTTTTAGCAAATCAACATTGTAGTGGCAAAAACATTTTCGGACTTTGTCTGTTCACACTAAAACGTAAAATGCAAACGTAACAAAACCACAGCAACATTTAATTTAAAAAACATAATTTTTTACACATTTTGCATTGTTGCAGCACCTCTCTTTCCAGTCTGCACATTTCGGAAGCTGGGGCTTCATAGAGACGTTATTGACTATGTGCTCTGATTGGTCGGTTGGACCAGTGCGTTGTGATTGGTCAATCGCTTCCAGCGTGTTTCGGAAAAGTCACACCCCTTACCATAGCCGCTAGTTTCGACACACTACTAATGCAACTCAACCAGGCCTCGCCACTTTTTTGCGCATACCTTGGGAATTATTTAAATGAGGAATATTGTGGCATGTACGCTCCCGGAAGAAAACTCAAGACTACAATCAAGGCGGTTCAGGGAGTTCAGAAAAAGTTCTTACTGATATAGAGAGTAATGGAATGGAATGGACTTTGCGCTTTGTAACTCTGAAAATGTAAAAAAGCATAATAGGTCCTTTTTAATATACAGTTATGCGGATACAGATTTGACCAATGATATTTCACTACCGAGCTCGATGCCAAACAACTGACAAAACATCCTATTACTTACTTATTACCATTTACATGCAAATAATGTCTTGAATTTTTATTATGTCATGTCTAGCCATGACACGGATCAGCATACGTTAAACTGCTTCATAACTTTTCATCGAACTACTTTGTGTATATTTTTCCTTATTTCATCCACAGAATATTTCATGTATACGTAGCAATTCATGCAACTCCAGGCAAATGAAGCGCTAAAAGATTCTTGCGCTTTCAAGCAGACTGTGTTCGGGGAATGCGAGTGTGGATGAAGTGAATGAATAACTGAAATGTGTTTTCTGATAGGGGTGAGGATGAGGTCAGTGCTTCCTTATTCTGTGCCGTTACAGTGACAGACAGACTTTCCTGCATTGACACATTCTTCAGTAAAATTGCTCTTTCTACCACCGCTGATTGCACGCACACACCCACACCCAAATACACACACACACACGATGAGGAAAGCGAGATTGTTCTCGCTGAGGAAATAGTCATCTTCCTGTCTGCGCGCTAA